>NC_069504.1:942360218-942575218 GCF_027579735.1 Bombina bombina | reverse complement strand
CAGTCACCAAATTGCCCAGCTCATGACTCCCCAGCTTTGCAGGCTCCACCGGAGCAGGAACCCAATCCCCCACCTCGCCCCATCCCTCCCCACCAACACCTTTACCCTAATCCCCACCTTCATTGTCCTGGGTGTCAGATTGTCCTTCCCAGCCACCAATGTAAGTAACATTACAAATTAACATTAGAACATACATTCTTAAAGGGACATTATACTGATCTAATTATACATAAATTGATTTTGAATATGAAATTTTATTTATACAACTTTTCTTTATTTTATTAATGTAAATGTTTCCGATTTACTTTTTATGAAATTAACTTCCTCATTTTCTAATATCTTAATGATATTGCCTAGATGTTGGATATATATTATGTATATATAACAAAATTTTGGATTTGTTATCACCACCCTTTTCACAGTGTGTCATAAACCAAATAATTTTTTTTTTTCAGATTGAGAGGGTTTTGAGTTTTCTTAATATCTTAATGTTTTATCTATGAAGAACATATTAATGTGTAATTCTTCTTCTTATAGCATATTTTATTATAATAATGATTTGTATTTTAATTAGTACAATGTCTCTTTGCTCTATTTTTATTATGTTCTGTAATTATTATTAATTTGTAATATTTCTTTTTGTTTAGGTTGTGACTCAGCATGGTTAACGCTAGAGGCTCTAGCAAGGATTGAGCCAACCATGATGTCATGTATCAGTTGCTGGGAATGATGCATGACATCATGCTTATCTATCTGTGGCTTCATCGCATTACTCTAGCCAGAATAATGCGGTTAGAAGCAATTCATGAAGCCGCAGCTGGAGGGGCGCAGGACGATGAAGGTGATGCTGATGCCCCAGGAAGTATCTCCCTGAAAGGACTGTAATGCACTATTTCACCTTGTCAGATGACTCCAAAGGGTCTGTGTTGGCCTTTGTTTGGCCTTGTCCTCTCCCTCCAAGGACTGGGATGCACTATGTCACCTTGTCAGATGGCTCCAAAGGGGCTGTGTTTGCCTTTGTTTGCCCTTTTCAACTCCCTCCAAGGACTGTGATGCACTATATCACCTTGTCAGATGGCTTCAAAGGGGCTGTGTTGACCTTTGTTTACCCTGGTCACCTCCCTGAAAGGACTGTGATGCACTATGTCACCTTGTCAGATGGCTGAAAGGGGCTGTGCTGGCCTTTGTTTGCCCTTGTCAACTCACTGAAAGGACTGTGATGCACTATTTCAACTTGTCAGATGGCTCCAAAGGGGCTGTGTTGGCCTTTGTTTGCCCTTGCCCACTCCCTCCAAGGACTGGGATGCACTATGTCATCTTGTCAGGTGGCTCCAAAGGGACTGTGTTGGCCTTTGTTTGCCCTTGTCCACTCCCTCCAAGGACTGGGATGCACTATGTCACCTTGTCAGATGGCTCCAAAGGGGCTGTGTTGGCCTTTGTTTGTCCTTGTCAACTCCCTCCAAGGACTGGGATGCACTATGTCACCTTGTCAGATGGCCGAAAGGGGCTGTGTTGGCCTTTGTTTGCACTTGTCAACTCACTGAAAGGACTGTGATGCACTATGTCACCTTGACAGATGGCTCCAAAGGGGCTGTGTTGGCTTTTGTTTGCCCTTGTCAACTCCCTCCAAGGACTGTGATGCAATATGTCACCTTGTCAGATGGCTCCAAAGGGGCTTTGTTGACCTTTGTTTGCCCTTGTCAACTCCCTGAAAGGACTGTGATGCACTATGTCACCTTGACAGATGGCTCCAAAGGGGCTGTGTTGGCCTTTGTGTGCCCTTGTCAACTCCCTCCAAGGACTGTGATGCACTATGTCACCTTGTCAAATGGCTCCAAAGGGCCTGTTTTCTCATTCTGAAAATGTCATTAAATTGTTATGATTCTTCTTTATTTATCAATGTAATTTCTAATAAACAATCTTTTATGTTGATATAATCCTTACTATATGCTGACCACAATTCTTAATTTATTGATATGCATTCATAATGTACATTTCATTATTATTTATTTTGACATCAACATACACATTTAATATCTTTAAAACAGACTATTATCTGAAAGTTGATAACACATATATTCCAATTTTCCTTACATCTTATTGTAGTAGTATAACAAAATAAATCACTGTGGGTAATGCACACATTGTGAACTCCCTCCAAGGACTGTGAAGCACTATGTCACCTTGTCAGATGGCTCCAAAGGGGCTATGTTGGCCTTTGTTTGCCCTGGTCAACTCCCTGAAAGGACTGTGATGCACTATGTCACCTTGTCAGATGGCTCCAAAGGGGCTGTGTTGGCCTTTGTTTACCCTTGTCAACTCCCTCCAAGTACTGTAATGCACTATGTCACCTTGTCAGATGGCTCCAAAGGGGCTGTGTTGGCCTTTGTTTGCCCTTGTCAACTCCCTTTAAGGACTGTGATGCACTATGTCACCTTGACAGATGGCTCCAAAGGGGCTGTGTTGGCCTTTGTTTGCCCTTGTCAACTCCCTCCAAGGACTGTGATGCATTATGTCACCTTGTCAGATGGCTCCAAAGGGGCTGTGTCGGCCTTTGTTTGCCCTTGTCAACTCCCTCCAAGGACTGTGATGCACTATGTCACCTTGTCAGATGGCTCCAAAGGGGCTGTGTTGGCCTTTGTTTGCCATTTTCAACTCCCTCAAGGACTGGGATGCACTATGTCAACTTGTCAGATGGCTCCAAAGGGGCTGTGTTGGCCTTTGTTTGCCCTTGTCAACTCCCTCCAAGGACTGTGATGCACTATGTCACCTTGACAGATGGCTCCAAAGGGGCTGTGTTGGCCTTTGTGTGCCCTTGTCAACTCCCTCCAAGGACTGTGATGCACTATGTCACCTTGTCAAATGGCTCCAAAGGGCCTGTTTTCTCATTCTGAAAATGTCATTAAATTGTTATGATTCTTCTTTATTTATTAATGTAATTTCTAATAAACGATCTTTTATGTTGATATAATCCTTAATATATGCTGACCACAATTCTTAATTTATGGATATGCATTCATAATGTACATTTCATTATTATTTATTTTGACATCAACATACACATTTAATATCTTTAAAACAGACTATTATCTGAAAGTTGATAACACATATATTCCAATTTTCCTTACATCTTTTTGTAGTAGTATAACAAAATAAATCACTGTGGGTAATGCACACATTGTGAACTCCCTCCAAGGACTGTGAAGCACTATGTCACCTTGTCAGATGGCTCCAAAGGGGCAATGTTGGCCTTTGTTTGCCCTGGTCAACTCCCTGAAAGGACTGTGATGCACTATGTCACCTTGTCAGATGGCTCCAAAGGGGCTGTGTTGGCCTTTGTTTACCCTTGTCAACTCCCTCCAAGGACTGTAATGCACTATGTCACCTTGTCAGATGGCTCCAAAGGGGCTGTGTTGGCCTTTGTTTGCCCTTGTCAACTCCCTTTAAGGACTGTGATGCACTATGTCACCTTGACAGATGGCTCCAAAGGGGCTGTGTTGGCCTTTGTTTGCCCTTGTCAACTCCCTCCAAGGACTGTGATGCACTATGTCACCTTGTCAGATGGCTCCAAAGGGGCTGTGTTGGCCTTTGTTTGCCATTTTCAACTCCCTCCAAGGACTGGGTTGCACTATGTCACCTTGTCAGATGGCTCCAAAGGGGCTGTGTTGCCTTTGTTTGCCCTTGTCAACTCCCTCCAAGGACTGTAATGCACTATGTCACCTTGTCAGATGGCTCCAAAGGGGCTGTGTTGGCCTTTGTTTGCCCTTGTCAACTCCCTGAAAGGACTGTGATGCGCTATGTCACCTTGACAGATGGCACCAAAGGGGCTGTGTTGGCCTTTATTTACCCTTGTCAACTCCCTCCAAGGACTGTAATGCACTATGTCACCTTGTCAGATGGCTCCAAAGGGGCTGTGTTGGCCTTTGTTTGCCCTTGTCAACTCCCTCCAAGGACTGTGATGCACTATGTCACCTTGTCAGATGGCTCCAAAGGGGCTATGTTGGCCTTTGTTTGCCCTTGTCAACTTCCTCCAAGGACTGTGATGCACTATGTCACCTTGTCAGATGGCTCCAAAGGGGCTGTGTTGGCCTTTGTTTGCCCTGGTCAACTCCCTCCAAGGACTGGGATGCACTATGTCACCTTGTCAGATGGCTCCAAAGGGCTGTGTTGGCCTTTGTTTGCCCTTATCAACTCCCTGAAAGGACTGTGATGCGCTATGTCACCTTGACAGATGGCTCCAAAGGGGCTGTGTTGGCCTTTGTTTGCCCTTGTCAACTCCCTCCAAGGACTGTGATGCACTATGTCACCTTGTCAAATGGCTCCAAAAGGGGCTGTTTTCTCATTCTGACTTGTTTTTCAAGTTATCTTATTTCTTTATGCTTTATGACATTCATAAATCATATTTATCATAATAAAAAGAATGTAATTAAACTGTTATGTTTCTTCTTTATTTATTACTGTCATTTCCAATAAAATATATTTTATGTTGATAATCCTTAAAAGATGCTGACCACAATTCTTAATGCATTCATAATGTACATTTTATTATTATTTCTTTTGACATCAACACACACATTTAATATCTTTAAAACAGACTATTATCTGAATGTTGATAACACATATATTCCAATTTTCTTGTAGTAGTTTTTAAAGTGGAAATATGGTCACCCTAGCTATAGGTAACATATAATGTCTAAACAACCACATTTTAGTAATGTATATAGTAACATTATTTGTATGTTAAACCCTGCTGCTTCCTAAATATTTCCTAATCTTCCTATTCTAATGAAATATATTCTTATTACCAGCAATGGATTATATTTCATATATCACAGTATTATGTCATCTAGCATTACATTATGTGAAGCTATGCATTAAATGAAACATACACGCTTCATAAATAACAATATAACACATACAATTTTTTTAAATATAAATATGTTTATTATTGACATGCAAAGGTATTAAATCCGTCCTTCGATTGAATGACATTTTTAAGCAATATAGGATGTGCCATGCTGCGTAAGACATCACATGCAAAGGTATTAAATCCGTCCTTTAATTGGATTGCGTTTGCCACTTGTTAATCTTCCACAATGTGGCTGGGTCCACCCAGCCCTTCCTCTCCCCCTTCCTCTCCCCCTCCCTCTCTCATGCCTAAACTTCTGCATAACCTCCTACCTATACTTCTGTCTAAGGAGCTCTACTAGCTCCGGGCTAATCTGCCCCCTATCCCTCCATCCCACCATACTCATTCAAAATGTGAAGGTGCACAAATGAAAGGGGGTCAAAATAATGAACTAAAAGTAAAAAGTGCTCAAAGTGTGAATGGGATAAAAAAAGAGGGTAAGGGATATTAAACAGACAAACGTATATGGTAAAAAAAGGCAAAAATGAGGATATGTAAACAATAATTTGGTGCAAATCAAACAAAGTCTAACTATGGGATGGGTATGGGATGAAAGGGAATGGTTAAGGGATGAAAGGGAATGGGGTTTGGAGTGCAGGATTAAAGGGAATGGAGTATGAAGTGTATGTAGTGTTAGTGATAAGTGTATGTATGTATTGAATGTGTTTGCGTGTAAATGTGTTTATGTAAGGAATGTACCAAAAAACAGCACTCGCACATTCAACCAAACAAACTCTCTCTCACTAACGCTCTCTATCTCTCTCACTAACTCACTCTGTCAAAAACTAACTCTCACACTAACTCTCACACTAACTCTCACACTAATCTCTCTCTAATCTCTCTCTAATCTCACAAAACCCTCCACCGCCTAGACCTGCCCCTAACTCGAAAAAGCAATACAGTCAAAGAAGACATGCTTAGAGCATGCTTATATACCCTATGTAAATGTTTAATGATGCACCGGTTTGCAAAATAAACAAGGTTCAGGTGTGCTTTATTTTTGATTTGTATGTGTGCAATGTGTAGTAGTTGTTTTAATTTGCGCATGCTCATATTGAGTTTGTAAATGCACATATGTATTTGTGGAATGTGTATAATGTGATGATGTCATAGTGATCGTTTTGAGAAGATTCTCCAAATTTATTATCTCCTTATCGAAATGCTGATTTGTGATGGTCTTGTATTTGTTAAAGGGACAGTCTAGGCCAAAATAAACTTTCATGATTTAGATAGGGCATGTAATTTTAAACAATTTTCCAATTTACTTTTATCACCAATTTTGCTTTGTTCTCTTGGTATTCTTAGTTGAAAGCTTAACCTAGGAGGTTCATATGCTAATTTTTTAGATCTTGAAGGCCACCTCTTTTCAGAATGCTTTTTAACAGTTTTTCCCCACTAGAGGGTGTTAGTTCACGTATTTCATATAGATAACACTGTGCTTGTGCACGTGAAGTTATCTGGGAGCAGGCACTGATTGGCTAAACTGCAAGTCTGTCAAAAGAACTGAAATAAACGGGCAGTTTGCAGAGGCTTAGATACAAGATAATCACAGAGGTTAAAAGTATATTAATATAACTGCATTGGTTATGCAAAACTGGGGAATAGGTAATAAAGGGATTATCTATCTTTTAAAACAATAAAAATGCTGGTGTAGACTGTCCCTTTAAGTGTTGTAAATGTTTATTTGTAATAAGTTTTCTTAATCGGCAATGTGAATGTTTTGTATGTGTATCAGTGTGCAATTCTTTTTTCATGTTGTTTTGTTCCTTGTTGCAGATCGCAACTAATTTCCTATTCCTCGTTTAGTGTAAATGTTGTGTAGTATTTGTTCTTAACGATTATGAATTTTGAATGCGTTTGTGCTATGTTGTGTGAGCGATTGTTGTTTTTACATTTGAGCTGACTGTTTTTCTTGCCCATTATGTTGTATACGTAATATGACAGAACAGTGTGTATTTCCCGCGAGATCGAGTGTTAGATGAAAAATCCTTGTATTCTTCATTTTGCATTGATCTCTATGGGAGAATCCATTACTCGCCCGTGATTACGCTTGGTAAATAAACGTGGTACTCGTGTTACCGCAACACGTTATGAGATTCTTTTCAGACTCGTAATACCTACATTATGAAAGGTGCGCAATGAAAATAACGTACACGATATTAGCAAGCAGCCCTAACACCACAATACGTAATCTAGGTGATTATTAATAATAATAAAGCCCATGAAATAATTTTAATTCAAATAGTTTATATATAGGTCTCCAATGAGATTGTTATAGATTTGGCAACTAAATAAAAGACTGCACAAACAAAAAAAAATGTTTCAGGTGATACTGTTAGTCATAACCATTTGCAATTCATTTGATAACAAAAATCAGTTTGTCTGTTATTTCATATAGAAAACTTATGGCTAGATTACGAGTTTTGCGTTATGAGCGGCTTGGTAATAATGTGCAAGTTATTTCCTCCACTCACCTCCCTATAGCGCTGCTATTACAGGTTTACAGAAACCCTGCGTTAGCGGGCAATATGGCAGCGATGAGCTCCATACCGCACACAAATACCAGCGCTGCTTGGTTTTACGTGCTCGTGCATGATTTCCCTATAGACATCAATGGGGAGAGCTAAAAAAAAGCCTAACACCTGCAATAAAGGAGCGTAAAGCTAAGTAATGCAGCCCCATTGATTCCTATGGGGAAAGAAAATTTATGATTACACCTAACACCCTAACATAAACCCCGAGTCTAAACACCCCTAATCTGCTTCCCCGATATCGTCGCCACCTACCTACACTTATTAAACCCTAATCTGCCACCCCAATGTCGTCGCCACCTACCTACATTTATTAAACCCTAATCTGACGCCGCCACTATACTAAAGTTATTAACCCCTAAACCTAACCCTAAGTCTAACCCTAACACTTCCAACTTTAATATAATTAAAATAAATCTAAATAAAAATTACTATCATTAACTAAATAATTCCTATTTAAAACTAAATACTTACCTATAAAATAAACCCTAAGCTAGCTACAATATAACTAATAGTTACATTTTAGCTAGCTTAGGTTTTATTTTTATTTCAACTAGGTAGACTAGTCAGTAAATAGTTATTAACTATTACTAGCTACCTAGTTAAAATAAATACAAATTTACCTGTAAAATAAAACCTAACCTGTCTTACACTAACACCTAATATTACACTACAATTAACTAAATTACAAAAGAATAAACACTAAATTACACAAAAGAAAAAAGAAATGATCAATTATTTAAACTAATTACACCTAATCTAATAGCCCTTTAAAAATAAAAAAGCCCCCCAAAATAAAAAAACCCTAGCCTAAACTAAACTGCCAATAGCCCTTAACCCCTTGGGACCAAGGCTATTTTTACATTTTTGCAGTGTTTGTGTTTAGCTGTAATTTTCCTCTTACTCATTTACTGTACCCACACATATTACATACCGTTTTTCTTGCTATTAAATGGACTTTCAAAATATACCATTATTTTTATCATATCTTATAATTTGCTATAAAAAAAATATAAAATATGATGGAAAAAATGGAAAAAAACACACTTTTTCTAACTTTGACCCCCAAAATATGTTACACATCTACAACCACCAAAAAACAACCATGCTAAATAGTTTCTAAATTTTGTCCTGAGTTTAGAAATACCCAATTTTTACATGTTCTTTGCTTTTTTTGCAAGTTATAGGGCAATAAATACAAGTAGCACTTTGCTATTTCCAAACCATTTTTTTTTTTTTTCAAAATTAGAGCTAGTTACATTGGAACACTGGTATCTGTCAGGAATCCCTGAATATCCCTTGACATGTGTATATTTTTTTTTAGAAGACATCCCAAAGTTTTGATCTAGACCCATTTTGGCATATTTCATGCCACCATTTCACCGCCAAATACGATCAAATAAAAAAATTGTTCACATTTTCACAAATTTTTTCACAAACTTTAGGTTTCTCACTGAAATTATTTACAAACAACTTATGCAATTATGGCATAAATGGTTGTAAATGCTTCTCTGGGATCCCCATTGTTCATAAATAGCTTTGGCTTTGCTTTTTGGTAATTAGAAGGCTGCTAAATGCCACTGCGCACCACACGTGTATTATGCCCAGCAGTGAATGGGTTAATTTGGGAGCATGTAGGGAGCTTCTAGGGTTAATTTTAGCTTTAGTGTAGTGCAGTAGACAACCCCAAGTATTGATCTAGGCCCATTTTGTTATATTTCATGACACCATTTCACCGCCAAATGCGATCAAATTAAATAAAACGTTATATTTTTCACAATTTTAGGTTTCTCACTGAAATTATTTACAAACAGCTTGTGCAATTATGGCACAAATGGTTGTAAATGCTTCTCTGGGATCCCCTTTCTTCAGAAATAGCAGACATGTATGGCTTTGGCGTTGCTTTTTTGGTAATTAGAAGGCCTCTAATTGCCGCTGCGCACCACACGTGTATTATGCCCAGCAGTGAAGGGGTTAATTAGGGAGCTTGTAGGGATTTTGTAATTTTTTAAATTTTAGCTTTAATGTAGTGTAGTAGACAACCCAAAGTATTGATCTAGGCCCATTTTGGTATATTTCATGCCACCATTTCACCGACAAAAGCGATCAAATAAAAAAAATTGTTCACTTTTTCACAAACTTTTTCAGGAACTTTAGGTTACTCACTAAAATTATTTACAGACAGCTTGTGCAATTACGGAACAAATGGTTGTAAATCCTTCTCTGGGATCCCCTTTGTTCAGAAATAGCAGACATATATGGCTTTGGCGTTGCTTTTTGGTAATTAGAAGGCTGCTAAATGCTGCTGCGCATCACACGTGTATTATGGCTAGCAGTGAAGGGGTTAATTAGGTAGTTTGTAGGGAGCTTGCAGGGTTAATTTTAGCTTTAGTGTAGAGATCAGCCTCCCATCTGACACATCACACCCCCTGATCCCTCCCAAACAGCTCCCTTCCCTCCCACATTTCTCCCCGCCATCTTAAGTACTGGCAGAAAGTCTGCCAGTACTAAAATAAAAGGAATCTTTTTTATATTTTATTTTTTTGAGCATATTTACATATGCTGCTATGTAGGATCCCCCCTTAGCCCCTAACCTCCCTGATCCCCCCCCATAACAGCTCTCTAACCCTCCCCCTCTGCCTAATTGGGGGCCATCTTGGGTACTGGCAGCTGTCTGCCAGTACCCAATTTGCAAAAAAAAATGTTTTTATTATTTATTTTTTATTTTTTCTGTAGTGTAGCTTCCCCCCCACAGACCAACACCCACCAGCCAAATCGATCTTGTTAGATCAAAACTATTCCCCCCCCTTTTGCCCACTTCTAACAAACTTATTTCTGTAGTGTAGCGGTTCCCACCCGCTCCCTCCCCATACACGCGCCCACCCCTGCCTCCCCGTGCACTTGTGCACGTCCGTGCATGCCCCCGGCCATCCCCATCCATGATCCCACCCCCCTCTGCGTCACAAGGGCCATCGATGACCGCCACCCACCTCCCACACTGGCTCCCACCCACCAACGAACTTAGCCGTAGATGTCCGGTGCAGAGAGGGCCACAGAGTGGCTCTCTCTGCATCAGATGGCTAAAAATGGTTATTGCAGGATGCCTCGATATCGAGGCATCACTATAATAACCAGAAAGCAGCTGGAAGCGAGCAGGATAGCTTTCAGTTGCTTTCCACACTGAGGAAGTGCAGGGTACGTCCTCAGGTGTTAACTGCCTTTTTTTTTAGGACGTACCCTGCACGTCCTCTGTTGTTAAGGGGTTAAAAGGGCCTTTTGCAGGGCATTGCCCCAAAGAAATCAGCTCTTTTACCTGTAAAAAAAAAATACAAGCGGCAAGAAGTGGTCCTCCAGACGGGCAGATGTCTTCATCCAGACGGCATCTTCTATCTTCATCCTTCTGACGCAGAGCATCCTCTTCTGTCGAAGGCAACTGAAGAATGAAGGTTCCTTTAAAGGACGTCATCCAAAATGGCATCCCTTGAATTCCGATTGGCTGATAGAATTCTATCAGCCAATCGGAATTAAAGTTGAGAAAATCCTATTGGCTGATGCAATCAGCCAATAGGATTGAGCTTCAATCCTATTGGCTGATCCGATCAGCCAATAGGATTTTTTCAACTTTAATTCCGATTGGCTGATAGAATTCTAGAGGAATAAAGGAACTTTCATTCTTCAGTAGCTGTCGACAGAAGAGGATACTCCACGCCGGATGTCTTGAAGATGGAGCAGCTTCGCGTTGGAAGGATGAAGATAGAAGATGCCGTCTGGATGAAGACTTCTGCCCGCCTGGAGGATCACTTCTTACTGCTTGGATGAAGACTTCTCCCGGCTTCGTTGAGGATTTCTGCCCGCTTGGATGAAAGTCTTCTCATGGCTTGATGAGGATGGATGTCCGGTCTTCAAAAACTGTAAGTGGATCTTCTGGGGTTAGTGTTAGGATTTTTTTAAGGGTTTATTGGGTGGGTTTTATTTTTAGCTTAGGGTTTGGGCAGTGGAAAAGAGATAAATGCCCTTTTAAGGGCAATGCCCATCCAAATGCCATGTTCAGGGCAATGGCGAACTTAGGTTTTTTTAGAAAAAAATTTATTTGGGGGGTTTGGTTGTGTGTGGTGGGTTTTACTGTTGGAGGGTTGTTTAGTTTTTTTTACAGGTAAAAGAGCTGATTTATTTGGGGCAATGCTCTGCAAAAGGCCATTTTAAGGGCTATTGGCAGTTTAGGCTATGGGTTTTTTTTATTTTGGGGGTCTTTTTTATTTTGATAGGGCTATTAGATTAGGTGTAATTAGTTTAAATAATTGATAATTTCTTATTTATTTTGTGTAATTTAGTGGAGTGTTTTGTAATATAGTTAATTGTATTTAATTAATGTAATTGATTTAATTGTAGTGTAATGTTAGGTGTTAGTGTAAGACAGGTTAGGTTTTATTTTACAGGTAAATTTGTATTTATTTTAACTAGGTAGTTAGTAAATAGTTAATAACTATTTAGTAACTAGTCTACCTAGTTAAAATTAATACAAACTTACCTGTGAAATAAAAATAAAACTTAAGCTAGATACAATAGAACTATTAGTTATATTGTAGCTAGCTTAGGTTTTATTTTACAGGTAAGTATTTTAGTTCTAAATAGAAATCATTTAGGTATTAATTGTAATTTTTATTTGGAATAATTTAAATTATGTTAAAGTTAATGGGTGTTAGGTTAGGGTTACGCTACGGTTAGGGTTAGACTTAAGGTTAGGTTTAGGGGTTAATAACAGTAATGTAGATTGCGGCGATGTTAGGGACAGGAGATTAGGGGTTAATAATATTCAACTAGTGTTTGCAAACCGGGAGTACAGCGGTTTAGGGGTTAATATGTTTATTATAGTGGAGGCGATATCCGGAGAGGCAGATCAGGGGTTAATAATTTAATTTTAGTGTTTGCGATGCGGGGGGCCTCGGTTTAGGGGTTAATAGGTAGTTTATGGGTGTTAGTGTACTTTGTAACACTTTAGTTATGAGTTTTATGCTACAGCTTTGTAACATAAAACCCATAACTACTGACTTTCAGTTTACGGTACAGATCTTGTAGTTATGGGTTGTACCGCTCACTTTTTGGCCGGACAGGCAAACTCGTAATATCAGCGCTATGGAAGTCCCATTAAAAAAAGGACTTTTTGAAAGCTGCGGTAGTTACGTTGCCTTGCGGCCAAAAAGTGTGTGGTTCAGCTATACCTGCAAGACTCGTAATACGAGCGGTAGTGAAAAACCATCGTTATGAAGCTTTTTCACTCATAACAAAAAAAAACAAGTAATCTAGCCGATACTTAATTGCAGAAGAGGAGCAACTGGACAGCAACTTATACTTAAATAAAGTTGTAGATAGTGCTACAGCTACAAGCAAGCAACAGCACAACAATAGGGTCAGGATTGTAAAGAAGTGATTTCTGGATCACTATTATATAGTGTAAGGAGTGAGGGAACAAGTGATTTGCACTTAACTATAGTAGGCAATCAATAGGTAAAATAGTTTACAAAACATGCAGGAACAAACAACAACCCTAAGTTACAGTTTTTTTAGGGTTGTGAAATAAAACCAAGCTAAAATATTGGTAAAAGGCAACAAAAGTTGTTTAGCAAATATCCAGAAGGGATACATTAACCTACTCCTATTTTGTGGAGCCTGGGGAAATAAGGCAGTAAAATACGTGGGGTCTTAGATTGTGGTGTGTGATAGTCCATATTAGATTGGTACAGTTCATGGGCACAGATTTGTTGAGTGTGCAATGTCTGAAACTGGAGCATATAATAGCTGTAGAGTCAAGGGAATTGTTGCCAGTGACCCATGCAGAAAAAGTTTGCTCACCACAGGCAGATGTGTTCAATTTTCAGGAGGAAGGCAATTCCCAGGTTCACAAAGTTCAGAGGGTTGAGACAAGGAATATCTGACAGTAAATCCATATTAACATGGTGAGATATTGCATCTGAGAGTTGATCTTTGTGGGCCACGATGGGCTCTGCAGCTACCCCTTGGTGTCTCCTTGAGCTAAGGAGTGGCAAATCGCTAATGTTCCTGCCGTACGTGCTTCTAATAATGTTGGTGGAGGTGAGTGTATACATTCTGAAGATCCTGCTATAGGTGGAGATGATGGTGTGATATGAGCTTCGGGTGCGCAGATAGTAGACAACGTAGGGGATAGTTCTATGTATGCTGTTGCAAAAAGGTTGTTGAAGATTTGTTGCCTGAAGTTATCAAGCAGATATTTGAGTTCTCCTATAGAGCATTGTGCTTATGAATTGATTGAGTGGAGTAGACCGTTGCAATATTTCAAGGTGTGCATTACAATCTCACTGCTTACCTTGTTTACTGGGGGGAGGGTGAGGCTTACCCTGCTCGGGCCGACTTAGGCATCAAAAATCTGGATTGAAAGTGTAAGCGAGATGTAAAATAAGGACATCTAGTGATGCACCAAGATATATTCTATTGATATCCGAAATAACAGTTGGCAGATGACTGCAATAGAGGTTGATTTATGGCAGATAAATAGCTGTGCGTGCTAAGCTTCCAATTTTGCTGCCGTCCATGACAGCTGCCCGGACACGCTCCCATAACAATAGATTTTAAACAGTAAAAAAAAAATCAGGAATAAAAGGAAGGAACAATTAGAAATAAGTCTTTGGGGCCTATTTATTGAGCTCCTTATGGATCTTGATGCCCCTTATCAATCTTGATGCCCCCTGAAGGCTCGCCGGAAACAGAAGTTATGAAGCAGCGGTTTAAAGACCAATGCTCCATAACTTGTCCACCTGCTCTGAGACAGCGGACAGAAATCAACCCGATCGAATACGATCGGGTAGATTGACACCCGCTGCTAGTGGCCGCAAATCTGCAGGGGGCGGTATTGCACCAGCAGTACACAAGAACTGATGGTGCAATGATAAATGTTGATAGCGTTTGCTGTCAGCATTTATCAATGTGCCGCGGACATGATACGCTACATCATATCATGTCCGTCCGCACTATAATAAATATATCCCTTTGAGTAAACTCAGGAGATGTTAGAGCACCACAAGAGTCTGGGGGTGTGATCCGATAAAGATCGTAGTTTGCGGCGCAAGCGAGGGGACCCCCGCCAACCGTAGTTTCAGCTCGCAACTCGATCTATCCCATATACGGCGCTGTCAGAGGCTAAAGTGCCGTAAGTCGGATAAACCAGCGATGTCCAGAAATCTGCGTAAGTACAAATTTCTGGAGTCGCCAGTGACTTACGGCACTTTAGAAACTGCCGGCGCCTACAAAACCTGACTACGTTATAAAATCACCCGTACTGTCTAACACGCCTCCCAAACATAGCCCGATATGTCTAACCCTCTATCCGCTATCCCCCTTCACTATCCTAACAATAAAAAATGTATTAACCCCTAAACCGCCACTCCCAGACCCTGCCGCCACCTAATAAAGTTATTAACCCCTAAACTGCTGCCCCCGGACCCCGCCGCCACCTACATTATTTATATTACTCCTAATGTGAGCTCCTACCCCCCGCCACCTACATTACCTACCCCCAATGTGAGCCCCTAACACCACCGCCATCTATATTACCTACCCCCTAATGTGAGCCCCTTACACCGCCGCCATCTACATTACCTACCCCCTAATGTGAGTCCCTTACACCGCCGCCATCTACATTACCTACCCCCTAATGTGAGCCCCTTGCACCGCCGCCATCTATATTACCTACCCCCTAATGTGAGCCCCTTACACCGCCGCCATCTACATTACATACCCCCTAATGTGAGCCCCTTACACCGCCGCCATCTATATTACCTACCCCCTAATGTGAGCCCCTTACACCGCCGCCATCTACATTACCTACCCCTTAATGTGAGCCCCTTACACCGCCACCATCTATATTACCTACCCCCTAATGTGAGCTCCTACCCCGCTGCCAGCTATACTGTATTAATATTATTAACCCCTAATTTAATCCCCCTACCCAGCCGCCAGCTATATTTAATTACATTAACCCCTAATTTAATCCACCTATACCGCCGCCAGCTATATTAAATTAATTAACCCCTAATCTAATCCCCCTATACCGCCGCCAGCTATTTTAAATACATTAACCCCTAATCTAATTCCCCTACACCGCCGCCAGCAATATTAACTATATTAACCCTAATTATATTAGGGTTAATATAGTTAATATAGTTATTATATTATATATATTAACTATATTAACCCTAATTATATTAGGGTTAATATAGTTAATATCGTTATTATATTATATATATTAACCATATTAACCCTAATTATATTAGGGTTAATATAGTTAATATCGTTATTATATTATATATATATTAAGTATAATAACCCTATCTAATTCTAATATCCCTAACTAAATTCTTATTAAAATAAATCTAATTAATATTAATATTATTAATTAAAATATTCCTATTTAAATCTAAATGCTTACCTATAAAATAAACCCTAAAATAGCTACAATGTAATTAATAATTACATTGTAGCTATTTTAGGGTTTATATTTATTTTACAGGTAACTTGGTATTTATTTTAACTAGGTACAATAGCTATTAAATAGTTAATAACTATTTAATAGCTACCTAGTTAAAATAATTACCAATTTACCTGTAAAATAAATCCTAACCTAAGTTACAAATACACCTACACTATCAATAAATTAAATAAACTACAAATATCTAAACTATAATACAATAAAATAAAATAAAATAAATTACAAAAAAAAACACTAAATTACAAAAAATAAAAAAGATTACAAGATGTTTAAGCTAATTACACCTATTTTAAGCCCCCTAATAAAATAATAAAGCCCCCCAAAATAAAAACATTTACCCTATTCTAAATTAAAAAAGTTAACAGCTCTATTACCTTACCAGCCCTTAAAAGGGCCTTTTGCAGGGCATGCCCCAAAGAAATCAGCTCTTTTGCCTGTAAAAAATAACACAATACCATCCCCCAACATTTCAACCCACCACCCACATACCCCTACTCTAACCCAAACCCCCCTTAAATAAACCTAACACTACCCCCCTGAAGATCTCCCTACCTTATCTTCACCCAGCCGGGCAGAACTCTTCATCCGATCCGGGCGATGTCTTCAAGCGGCAGAGAAGAAGTCTTCAATCCGGCGATGTCTTCATCCAAGCGGCAAAGAAGAAGTCTTCCATCCGGCGATGTCTTCAATCAAGCGGCAGAGAAGAGGTCCTCCATCGGGGCGAAGTTTTCTTCCAAGCGGCATCTTCAATCTTCTTTCTTCGCTCCTCTGATGCAGAACATCCATCCGGCACGACGACTTCCCGACGAATGAGGTTCCTTTAAATGTCATCCAAGATGGCGTCCGTCGAATTCTGATTGGCTGATAGGATTCTATCAGCCAATTGGAATTAAGGTAGAAAAATCTGATTGGCTGATTGAATCAGCCAATCAGATTCAAGTTCAATCCGAGCTCACATTAGGGGGTAGGTAATGTAGATGGCGACGGTGTAGGGGGATCACATTAGGGGGTTAAACATTTAATGTAGGTGGCGGAGGGGTTCGGGAGCGGCGGTTTAGGGGTTAAATACTTTGTTAGGGATTGCGGCGGAGGATCACGGTTGACAGGTAGATAGACATTGCGCATGCATTAGGTGTTTTATTTGGCAGGTAGTTTAGGGAGTTACGGGGCTCCAATACACAGCGTAAGGCTTACTACGGCTGCATTTTGTGGCGAGGTGTAAATGGAGTAAGATTTCTCCATTTTCGCCACGTAAGTCCTTACGCTGTATATTGGATACCAAACTGCACGGGTTTGGTATACCTGCCTATGGGCCAAAAAACTACGGCCGAAGGCAGAAATATACGAGTGTAACTTCTAGGTTATGCCGTATATAGGATACCAAACCCGCGCAAATTTTGGCATCGCCGGCTTCTGCGGGCGATGCTGTATATTGAATCGGGCCCCAGATCTCAGGCCAAATGACAGAAAGGAACCCACAAAGGAACATAGAAACTTTCCATGAAGATCTACTAAATGAAAGAAAAATAAGCAACTAGTACTAGAGAAATGTAAACATGTATAACATGCATAAAATGCAATAGATATAAGCAAATATCAAATATTTCACAACTATAAACCAATCAAGAATTAAGATGGGAGGGGGAAGTATTTACCTCATGGCTTTTATTAAATCTAGATTATTTAATTACCAACGCCTAGATTTAGAGTTTTGTCGGTAAAGACCCGCGTAGCTAACGCTGCTTTTTTTCCAAGCGCACCCTTAAGACAACACTGGTATTTAGAGTTGTCTGAGTGGCTGCGTTAGGCTCAGAAAAGGGAGCGTTGAGCCTAATTTAGCTCCACTTCAACTCTCAATACCAGCGTTGCCTACGGTAGCGGTAAGCTGGAAAAACATGCTCGTGCAGGATATCCCCATAGGAAACAATGGGGCTGAGCTGGCTGAAAAAAAAAACCTAACACCTGTAAAAAAACAGCGTTCAGCTCCTAGAGCAGCCCCATTGTTTCCTATGGGGAAACACTCTCTAAGTCTGCACCTAACACCCTAACATGAACCCCCAAGTCTAAACACCCCTAACCTTACACTTATTAACCCCTAATCTGCCGCCCCCGCTATCGCTGACACCTGCATTATACTATTAACCCCTAATCTGCCACTCCGGACACCACCGCAACCTACATTATAGCTATGAACCCCTAATCTGCTGCCCCTAACACCGCCGACACCTATATTATATTTATTAACCCCTAATCTGCCCCCCCAATGTCGCCGCTACCTAACTACAATTATTAACCCCTAATCTGCCGACCGGACCCCACCGCCACTATAATAAATGTATTAACCCCTAAACCGCCACACTCCCGCCTCGCAAACACAATAATAAATTGTATTAACCTCTAATCTGCCCTCCCTAACATCGCCGCCACCTACAATTATTAACCCCTAATCTCCCGCCCACAACGTCGCCGCTTCTATAATAAATGTATTAACCCTTAAACCTAAGTCTAACCCTAACCCTAACACCCCCCTAACATAAATATAATTTAAATAAAACGAAATAATATTCCTATAATTAAATAAATTAATCCTATTTAAAACTAAATACTTACCTATAAAATAAACCCTAATATAGCTACAATATAACTAATAGTTACATTGTAGCTATTTTAGGATTTATATTTATTTTACAGGCAACTTTGTATTTATTTTAACTAGGTACAATAGCTATTAAATAGTTATTAACTATTTAATAGCTACCTAGTTAAAATAATTACAAAATTACCTGTAAAATAAATCCTAACCTAAGTTACAATTAAACCTAACACTACACTATCATTAAATTAATTAAATAAATTAACTACAATTACATTTAATTAAACAAACTAATATATAATACAAAAACAAACAAACACACAGGCCTAGATTTGGAGTTCGGCGGTAGCCGTCAAAACCAGCGTTAGAGGCTCCTAACGCTGGTTTTGGCCGCCCGCTGGTATTTGGAGTCAGTGATTAAAGGGTCTAACGCTCACTTTTCAGCCGCGACTTTTCCATACCGCAGATCCCCCTACGCCATTTGCGTAGCCTATCTTTTCAATGGGATCTTTCTAACGCTGGTATTTACAGTCGTTTCTGAAGTGAGCGTTAGAGCTCTAACGACAAGATTCCAGCCGCCTGAAAATAGCAGGAGTTAAGAGCTTTCTGGCTAACGCCGGTTCATAAAGCTCTTAACTACAGTACCCTAAAGTACACTAACACCCATAAACTACCTATGTACCCCTAAACCGAGGTCCCCCCACACCGCCGCCACTCGATAAAAATTTTTAACCCCTAATCTGCCGACCGCCACCTACGTTATATTTATGTACCCCTAATCTGCTGCCCCTAACCCCGCCGACCCCTGTATTACATTTATTAACCCCTAACTTGCCCCCCACAACGTCGCCGCCAGCTACTTAAAATAATTAACCCCTAATCTTCCGACCGCAAATCGCCGCCACCTACGTTATCCCTATGTACCCCTAATCTGCTGCCCCTAACATCGCCGACCCCTATATTATATTTATTAACCCCTAATCTGCCCCCCTCAACGTCGCCGACACCTGCCTACACTTATTAACCCCTAATCTGCCGAGCGGACCTGAGCGCTACTATAATAAATGTATTAACCCCTAATCCGCCTCACTAACCCTATCATAAATAGTATTAACCCCTAATCTGCCCTCCCTAACATCGCCGACACCTAACTTCAATTATTAACCCCTAATCTGCCGACCGGAGCTCACCGCTATTCTAATAAATGTATTAACCCCTAAAGCTAAGTCTAACCCTAACACTAACACCCCCCTAAGTTAAATATAATTTAAATCTAACGAAATAAATTAACTCTTATTAAATAAATTATTCCTATTTAAAGCTAAATACTTACCTGTAAAATAAATCCTAATATAGCTACAATATAAATTATAATTATATTATAGCTATTTTAGGATTAATATTTATTTTACAGGCAACTTTGTAATTATTTTAACCAGGTACAATAGCTATTAAATAGTTAAGAACTATTTAATAGTTACCTAGTTAAAATAATAACAAATTTACCTGTAAAATAAATCCTAACCTAAGTTATAATTAAACCTAACACTACCCTATCAATAAAATAATTAAATAAACTACCTACAATTACCTACAATTAACCTAACACTACACTATCAATAAATAAATTAAACACAATTCCTACAAATAAATACAATTAAATAAACTAGCTAAAGTACAAAAAATAAAAAAGAACTAAGTTACAGAAAATAAAAAAATATTTACAAACATAAGAAAAATATTACAACAATTTTAAACTAATTACACCTACTCTAAGCCCCCTAATAAAATAACAAAGCCCCCCAAAATAAAAAATTCCCTACCCTATTCTAAATTAAAAAAGTTACAAGCTCTTTTACCTTACCAGCCCTGAACAGGGCCCTTTGCGGGGCATGCCCCAAGAATTTCAGCTCTTTTGCCTGTAAAAAAAAACATACAATACCCCCCCCCAACATTACAACCCACCACCCACATACCCCTAATCTAACCCAAACCCGCTTAAAGAAACCTAACACTAAGCCCCTGAAGATCTTCCTACCTTGTCTTCACCATACCAGGTTCACCGATCCGTCCTGGCTCCAAGATCTTCATCCAACCCAAGCGGGGGTTGGCAATCCATAATCCGGTCCAGAAGAGGCTCCAAAGTCTTCCTCCTATCCGGCAAGAAGAGGACATCCGGACCGGCAAACATCTTCTCCAAGCGGCATCTTCGATCTTCTTCCATCGGGAGCGAAGCGGCAGGATCCTGAAGACATCCAGCGCGGAACATCCATCCGGACCGACGACTGAACGACGAATGACTGTTCCTTTAAGGGACGTCATCCAAGATGGCGTCCCTCGAATTCCGATTGGCTGATAGGATTCTATCAGCCAATCGGAATTAAGGTAGGAATTTTCTGATTGGCTGATGGAATCAGCCAATCAGAATCTAGTTCAATCCGATTGGCCGATCCAATCAGCCAATCAGATTGAGCTCGCATTCTATTGGCTGATCGGAACAGCCAATAGAATGCGAGCTCAATCTGATTGGCTGATTGGATCAGCCAATCGGATTGAACTTGATTCTGATTGGCTGATTCCATCAGCCATTCAGACAATTCCTACCTTAATTCCGATTGGCTGATAGAATCCTATCAGCCAATCGGAATTCGAGGGACGCCATCTTGGATGACGTCCCTTAAAGGAACAGTCATTCGTCGTTCAGTCGTCGGTCCGGATGGATGTTCCGCGCTGGATGTCTTCAGGATCCTGCCGCTTCGCTCCGGATGGAAGAAGATCGAAGATGCCGCTTGGAGAAGATGTTTGCCGGTCCGGATGTCCTCTTCTTGCCGGATAGGAGGAAGACTTTGGAGCCTCTTCTGGACCGGATTATGGATCGCCAACCCCCGCTTGGGTTGGATGAAGATCTTGGAGCCAGGACGGATCGGTGATACCTGGATGGTGAAGACAAGGTAGGAAGATCTTCAGGGGCTTAGTGTTAGGTTTATTTAAGGGGGGTTTGGGTTAGATTAGGGGTATGTGGGTGGTGGGTTGTAATGTTGGGGGGGGGTATTGTATGTTTTTTTTTACAGGCAAAAGAGCTGAAATTCTTGGGGCATGCCCCGCAAAGGGCCCTGTTCAGGGCTGGTAAGGTAAAAGAGCTTGTAACTTGTTTAATTTAGAATAGGGTAGGGAATTTTTTATTTTGGGGGGCTTTGTTATTTTATTAGGGGGCTTAGAGTAGGTGTAATTAGTTTAAAATTGTTGTAATATTTTTCTTATGTTTGTAAATATTTTTTTATTTTCTGTAACTTAGTTCTTTTTTATTTTTTGTACTTTAGCTAGTTTATTTAATTGTATTTATTTGTAGGAATTGTGTTTAATTAATTTATTGATAGTGTAGTGTTAGGTTAATTGTAGGTAATTGTAGGTAGTTTATTTAATTATTTTATTGATAGGGTAGTGTTAGGTTTAATTATAACTTAGGTTAGGATTTATTTTACAGGTAAATTTGTTATTATTTTAACTAGGTAACTATTAAATAGTTCTTAACTATTTAATAGCTATTGTACCTGGTTAAAATAATTACAAAGTTGCCTGTAAAATAAATATTAATCCTAAAATAGCTATAATATAATTATAATTTATATTGTAGCTATATTAGGATTTATTTTACAGGTAAGTATTTAGCTTTAAATAGGAATAAGTTATTTAATAAGAGTTAATTTATTTCGTTAGATGTAAATTATATTTAACTTAGGGGGGTGTTAGTGTTAGGGTTAGACTTAGCTTTAGGGGTTAATCCATTTATTAGAATAGCGGTGAGCTCCGATCGGAAGATTAGGGGTTAATAATTGAAGGTAGGTGTCGGCGATGTTAGGGAGGGCAGATTAGGGGTTAATACTATTTATGATAGGGTTAGTGAGGCGGATTAGGGGTTAATAACTTTATTATAGTAGCGCTCAGGTCCGCTCGGCAGATTAGGGGTTAATAAGTGTAGGCAGGTGTCGGCGACGTTGTGGGGGGCAGGTTAGGGGTTAATAAATATAATATAGGGGTCGGCGGTGTTAGGGGTAGCAGATTAGGGGTACATAGGGAGAACGTAGGTTGCGGCGGTTTACGGAGCGGCAGATTAGGGGTTAAAAAAAATATGCAGGGGTCAGCGATAGCGGGGGCGGCAGATTAGGGGTTAATAAGTGTAAGGGTAGGGGTGTTTAGACTCGGGGTACATGTTAGGGTGTTAGGTGCAGACGTAGGAAGTGTTTCCCCATAGGAAACAATGGGGCTGCGTTAGGAGCTGAACGCTGCTTTTTTGCAGGTGTTAGGTTTTTTTTCAGCTCAAACAGTCCCATTGTTTCCTATGGGAGAATCGTGCACAAGCACGTTTTTGAGGCCGGCCGCGTCCGTAAGCAACTCTGGTATCGAGAGTTGCATTTGCGGTAAAAATTCTCTACGCTCCTTTTTTGGAGCCTAACGCAGCATTTGTTTGAACTCTCGATACCAGAGTTAATTTTATGGTGCGGCCAGAAAAAAGCCCGCGGAGCGTTAACAGCCCTTTTACCGCCGAACTCCAAATCTAGGCCTAAATTACCAAAAATAAAAAAATATTACAAGAAGTTTAAACTAATTACATCTAATTTAAGCCCCCTAATAAAATAAAAAAGCCCCCCAAAATAAAAAAAATGCCCTACCCTATTCTAAATTACAAAGTAATCAGCTCTTTTACCAGCCCTTAAAAGGGCTTTTTGCGGGGCTTTGCCCCAAAGTAATCAGCTCTTTTACCTGTAAAAAAAAAATACAACCCCCCCAACATTAAAACCCACCACCCAAATACCCCTACTCTAACCCACCCAATCCCCCCTTAAAAAAACCTAACACTAACCCCCTGAAGATCTCCCTACCTTGAGCCGTCTTCACCCAGCCAAGCCGAATTCTTCATCCAATCCGGGCGATGTGGTCCTCCATCGGGTGAAGTCTTGATCCAAGCGGCAAAGAAGAGGTCCTCCATCCGGGCGATGTCTTCCTCCAAGCAGCATCTTCTATCTTCTTTCTTCCGGCTCCATCTTCAGACCGCCGACGCGGAACATCCACCTTCCCCGACGGATTAACGACGAATGACGGTTCCTTTAAGGGACGGTTCCTTTAAGGATTCTATCAGCCAATCGGAATTAAGGTAGGAAAAATCTGATTCAATCAGGTGGATGTTCCGCGCCAGCGGTCTGAAGATGGAGCCGGAAGAAAGAATATAGAAGATGCCGCTTGGAGGAAGACATCGCCCGGATGGAGGACCTCTTCTTTGCTGTTTGGTTCAAGACTTCGCCCGGATGGAGGACCACATCGCCCAGATTGGATGAAGAATTCGGCTCGGCTGGGTGAAGGTAGGGAGATCTTCAGGGGGTAAGGTTTTATTAAGGGGGGATTGGGTGGGTTAGAGTAGGGGCATGTGGGTGGGGGGTTTTAATGTTGGGGGGGTTGTATTTTATATTTTTACAGGTAAAAGAGCTGATTACTTTGGGGCAATGCCCCGCAAAAAGCCCTTTTAAGGGCTGGTAAAAGAGCTGATTACTTTGTAATTTATTTTCTGTAATTTAGTGTTTGTTTTTTTTGTATTATAGAATAGTTTATTTAATTAAATGTAATTGTAGGTAATTGTAGATAATTTATTTAATTAATTTAATGATAGTGTAGTGTTAGGTTTAATTGTAACTTAGGTTAGGATTTATTTTACAGGTAATTTTGTAATTATTTTAACTAGGTAGCTATTAAATAGTTAATAACTATTTAATAGCTATTGTACCTAGTTAAAATAAATACAAAGTTGCCTGTAAACTCAATATAAATTCTAAAATAGCTACAATGTAACTATTAGTTATATTGTAGCTATATTAGGGTTTATTTCATAGGTAAGTATTTAGTTTTAAATAGGATTAATTTATTTAATTATAGGAATATTGTTTTGTTTTATTTAAATTATATTTATGTTAGGGGGTGTTAGGGTTAGACTTAGGTTTAGAGGTTAATACATTTATTATAGTAGCGGCGACGTTGCGGGCGGGAGATTAGGGGTTAATAATTGTAGGTAGGTGGCGGCGATGTTAAGGAGGGCAGATTAGGGGTTAATACAATTTATTATAGTGTTTGCAAGGCGGGAGTGCGGCAGTTTAGGGGTTAATACATTTATTATAGTGTCGGTGAGGTCCGGTCGACAGATTAGGGGTTAATAAGTGTAGGTAGGTAGCGGCGACGACATTGGGGGGGACAGATTAGGGGTTAATAAATATAATATAGGTGTCGTGGTGTTAGGGGCAGCAGATTAGGGGTTCATAGCTATAATGTAGGTGGCGGCGGTGTCCGGTCGGCAGATTAGGGGTTAAAAAAAATTATTATAGGGTTTGCGATGTGGGGAGCCTCGGTTTAGGGGTACATAGGTAGTTTATGGGTGTTAATGTACTTTGTAGCACAGTAGTTAAGAGCTTTATGTTCCGGCGTTAGCCCATAAAGCTCTTAACTACTGACTTTTTTTGGCGGTAGGAGTCTTGTCGGTAGAGGATCTACCGCTCACTTCTTCCAAGACTCCAAATACCAGCGTTATGCAAATCCCATTGAAAAGATAGGATATGCAATTGATGTAAGGGGATCTGCGGTAGCCTGGAGTCGCGGAAAGGAAGTGAGCGGTAGACCCTTTCCTGCCAGACTCTAAATACCAGCGGGCGGTAAAAAGCAGCGTTAGGACCCCTTAACGCTGCTTTTGACGGCTAACGCCAAACTCTAAATCTAGCAGCAAAATTTTAATGACCTGAATGATATAGAAGTATAATATTTTTAATGTGAAGAAAGAACAATATCAAAAGCATGTTTGTCTGGTTTAAAATATAATTTAGACAAATTAGAAGCAGAAGACAACAAAGATTTTATCCATTGGACAGACACTGTACGGGGGAAAAAGAACGTTGACAGACCTGAATAGCTGAAAGAAGCCAAAACGAAACTAAATTAAGAGGTGTAACAAGCGGACAACTGTTTCAGAGAAATTAAGTCATTAACTAACCAATTCCTAACAATAGAAAGAATAATCCAGACATTCAATAATTGAGAGTAATATGAGTAATATGAAGGGGAACCTTCATGTGGATTTATTTAAAAGAGGGCACACTTATGGCTAGTTTATGAGTTGTGCATTAAGGTAAAAAAGCAGAGTTAAGATGTCCTAACGCTGCTTTTTTACGCCCGCATATGCGGACAAGCTTGGGGCGGCAGATTAGGGGTTAATAAATATAATGTAGGTGTCGCTGATGTTGGGGGCAGCAGATTAGGGGTTCATAAGTATAATGTAGGTGGCGGCGGTGTCCGGAGCGGCAGATTAGGGGTTAAAAATTATAATGTAGGTGTCGGCGATGCCGGGGGCGGCAGATTAGGGGTTAATAAGTGTAAGATTAGGGGTGTTTAGACTCAGGGTTCATGTAACTAAATTTATATAAAATTAATCTAATTAATTTAGAAACTAAAATATTCCTATTTAAATCTAAATACTTACCTATAAAATAAACCCTAAGATAGCTACAATATAATTAATAATTACATTGTAGCTATGTTAGGGTTAATATTTATTTTACAGGTAAATTGTTAATTATTTTAACTAGGTATAATAGATATTAAATAGTTATTAACTATTTAATATCTACCTAGTTAAAATAATTACCCAATTACCTGTAAAATAAATCCTAACCTAAGTTACAAATACACCTACACTATCAATAAATTTAATAAACTACAAACATCTATCTAAAAATACAATTAAATTAACTAAACTAAATTACAAAAAAAACCAAACACTAAATTACAAAAAATAAAAAAAAGATTACAAGATATTTAAGCTAATTACACCTATTCTAAGCCCCCTAATAAAATAATAAACCCCCAAAATAAAAAAAATTCCCTGCCCTATTCTAAATTAAACAAATTTCAAAGCTCTTTACCTTACCAGCCCTTAAAAGGGCCTTTTGTGGGGCATGCCCCAAAGAATTCAGCTCTTTTGCATACAACAAATACAATCCCCCCCCCATTACAACCCACCACCCACATACCCCTATTCTAAAACCACCCAAACCCCCCTTAAAAAAGCCTAACACTACCCCCCTGAAGATCTCCCTACCTTGTCTTCACCACACCGGGCCGAACTCCTGATCCGATCCGGGCGATGTCTTCCTCCAAGCGGCAAAGAAGAATTCTTCCTCCGGCGATGTCTTCCTCCAAGCGGCAAAGAAGAATTCTTCCTCCGGCGACGTCTTCCTCCAAGCGGCAGCAAAGTCTTCATTCTTCCGGCGGCATCTTCAATCTTCTTTCTTCGCTCCGCCGCCGTGGAGCATCCATCCTGGCCGACTGCTGTACTTGGAATGAGGTACCTTTAAATGACGTCATCCAAGATGGCGTCCGCCGAATTCCGATTGGCTGATAGGATTCTATCAGCCAATCGGAATTAAGTTAGAAAAATCTGATTGGCTGATTAAATCAGCCAATCAGATTCAAGTTCAATCCAATTGGCTGATCCAATCAGCCAATCAGATTGAGCTTGCATTCTATTGGCTGTTCCGATCAGTATTTAGATTTAAATAGGAATATTTTAGTTTATAAATGAATTAGATTAATTTAATATAAATTTAGTTAGGGGTGTTAGGGTTAGATAGAGTTAATATAGTTAATATAAATACTATAGTAACTATATTAACTATATTAACCCTAATATAATTAGGGTTAATATAGTTAATATATATAATGTAATAACTATATTAACTATAATATACTTAGGGTTAATATAGATAATATAGCTGGCGGCGGGGTAGGTAGATTAAATTAGGGGTTAATCATTTTAATAGAGATGGCGGCGGTGTAAGGGGCTTACATTAGGGGTTAATAATATTAATATAGCTGGCGGCGGTATAGGGGATTAGATTAGGGGTTAATAATTTTTATATAGGTGGCAGCGGTGTAAGGGGTCAGATTAGGGGATAGATAAGGTAGATGGCGGCGGTTTTAGAGGCTCACAGTAGGGGGTTAGTTTATGTAGATGGCGGCGGGGTCCGGGAGCGGCGGTTTAGGGGGTAATAACTTTATTAGGGATTTCGGGGGGGGGGGGGGATCGCGGTTGACAGGTAGATAGACATTGCGCATGCGTTAGGTGTTAGGTTTATTTTAGCAGATCGCGGTTGACAGGGAGATAGACATTGCGCATGCGTTAGGTGTTAGGTTTATTTTAGCAGCCAGTTTAGGAAGTTACGGGGCTCCAATAGTCAGCATAAGGCTTCTTACGGCTGCTTTTTGTGGTGAGGTGAAAATGGAGTAAGTTTTCTCCATTTTCGCCTCGTAAGTCCTTACGCTGCATATTGGATACCAAACTGCGCGGGTTTGGTATACCTGCCTATAGCCCAAAAAACTGCGGGCGACGGCAGAAATATACGGGCGTAACTTCTAGGTTACGCCGTATATGTGATACCAAACCCGCACAAAATATTGGCGTCGCCGGCTTTTGCGGGCGATGATTTATATCGGATCGACCCCCAGGTGGTAAATATTCGATTGAATTGTCTTGATAAATTAGGTACATTGATGTACCCAAAGTCATCAAGACTTTGCAGCTATCTGTATCAGAATTGACAAGAGGTAAAATAGGCTATTTTTTATAACTTTGGGTGTCGAACAGGAACTTGCTTGTCGCAAATAATGGTGGACAAACTTTAGCTCAAAAAACATTTAAATTTGATGCTTTGGTAAATTGTGGCCACGCTGTTTAAAGTGACAATAAATACTTTGTCTAAAAATTGTAGGATTAAAACAATTTTACACAACAGAAAGTGATGTTTGTTTAATGTCCTTTTAAGAACATTGGGGTTAATTATAATCCTTTAGAAAAGCTTATTAAAGTGCCAGATTACAAGCTGAGCTCAAAATATGCAAAATCGATATTTGCGCCAAATGTGCATTGGTATTAATAATGAAGTACAATGAAAACGTGACAATCAATTCACATTGCACAGAAAAATTGCGCTCATGAGAGCGCGCTTCCATAGGCTCCAATGGGCGTGAGTTCTCCTGGCATGAGAACTAGAGCATTAAAGGGGGTAAGTTGTGCAGTGATGGGCAGCAGATATTAAATATATGTATCTAAATATATACATATATATTTATGTGTTAATATATATGTATATAAGTATATATATATATATATATATATATATATATATATATATATATATATTTATAGGGAACACACAGTTCCAATAGACCGCAATTTATATGGCACTTGAAGTACCTTTTTTTTTTTTTCTAACACCCCACCCCTGCTAACTTTAACCCCTTATAACTGCTATGTGCAGGTAATTTATTAAAAAATAAAGAGGCTACCATTTTTTATTTTTTTTTTAATAAGGATTACTACACTGTATTTTGGGGCAGTTGGAGGTTGATTTGAAAATTAACCAGAGGTCTTGTAGTGGCTGGTTATTTATTGGGCGCCTGAAAATGGGTGAATTTGCCCATTTACATGCACGCGATAAATTAGTGCTCCACTTGTAATCTAGCCCTAGATTACGAGTGCAGCACTATTTATCATTAACTCTGCACGTATTACAAATTGAAAGTAAAAAGCTTTTTCACGAGTGCTCACTTGACGCGCATAAAATTCCAAACTTGGAACACATTAACGTATTCCCCCTTAGACCTCAATGGAGCGCTAAAAGTGGAAAAACTCCCAACACCCAACAAGTCTTGCAAGCCAATCAAGTTTTCTCCATTGCGCTAACCCAACAAGAAATGTTAATATTTCCCATTCCAATGTTCTTCACAAAGCAGAATAAGTTCTGTTTTTTCTTAAATACATATTTTTATTTATATATATATATACTGTATATATATATATATTTATATATATATATATATATATATATATATATATATATATATATAGAGAGAGAGAGAGAGAGAGAGAGAGAGAGAGAGAGAGAGAGAGAGAGAGAGAAGTGAAGTGGTTATAGCGCTAGAAATCATAAGTATTGTGAAAAAATGTCCCAATATTTCTAATATCAACAGTTAAATATTATACTGTATGTTGGGTGTGAGTCAAAAATGATGAACTTGTGTACTATAAGATCTCAAAAGAACAGATAATAAGTGATATTAGGTATTGAAACCCCTGTGCTGCTGTCCTATATAAGACCAGTCCTTCAATGACACTTTTGGAGGAAGACTTTAGAGGAAAAATTGTTCTGTGTTTGGAGTCCGGACTGCACTTGGGGGTGATAAATCAGGGCACGAAAAATAGGTGGAAAGTGAGAGGGAGGCAAAAAAATAACAAAAACTGCAAAAAAAAAGGAAAAAAGAGAAAAGAGCGACTTATAGTGTAGTATGTCCAAAAAATATAGAAATTCTGCGCTTGAATATGAAAACTGCTCACCTGGTGTTACCTCAATCACATGAGGTAAGTTGCTTGCATGGGTAGGAAGTAAATCCCCACTGTAGTAAAGTTGATATTTCACATTCGTTTCCTTTTTGCGATTTCAACTTAAAGTATAGGGGCCCCATCCAATATGCAGCGTCACTCGCAAAAGCCGGCGACGCCGTTTTTTGCGTGTTTTTGGTATCCTATATACAGCGCCGTATCTAAATGTGGCACGTATATTTCACCCGTCGCTCTCAATTTTTACTCCCATAAGCTAACATGGGACCGCATCGTAAATCGGTATCCAATATCCAGCGCAAGGCCTTACGTGGTGAAAATTGAGAAATCTTACTCCATTTTCACCTCGCCATAAAATGCAGCCATAGCAGGCCTTGCGCTGAGTATGGGTGCACCATAACTCCCTAAAATGCCTGCAAAAAAAAACACCTAACGCATACGCAATGTCTATCTACCTGTCAACCGCAATCTCCCACCGCAATACCTAATAAAGTGTATTAACCCCTAAACCACCATAGCCCACACCGCAATAAACCTATTCTATTATTAACCCCTAAACCGCCATAGCCCACATAGCCTATTAAATCTATTAACCTCTAATCTGCCGCCGCCAACGTCCCTGCCACTATAATAAAGTGATTTACCCCTAAATCTAGCCCTAACACCCCCTAACTTAATTATTATTTAAATAAATCTAAATAATAATAATTATTAATTACTATTATTAACTAAAGTATTCCTATTTAAAATAAACCCTAAGATAGCTACAATATAATTAATAATTACATTGTAGCTATTTTAGGATTTATTTTTATTTTACAGGCAACTTTGTATTTATTTTAACAAGGTAAAATAGCTATTAAATAGTTAATAACTATTTAATAGCTACCTAGTTAAAATAATTACATTATTACCTGTAAAATAAATCCTAACCTAAGTTACAAATACACCTAACACTACACTATCATTAAATAAATTAAATTAATTAACTACAATTAGCTAAAATTAAATACAATTATAAAAACTAAACTAAAGTACCAAAAAATCAAACACTAAATTACAGAAAATAAAAAAATTTACAAGACGTTTAAACTAATTAAACCTAATCTAAGCCCCCTAATAAAATAAAAAAGCCACCCAAAATAATAAAATGCCCTACCCTATACTAAATTACAAATAGCCCTTAAAAGGGCCTTTTGTGGGGTTTTAGAGTAGGGGTGTGTGGGTGGTGGGTTGTAATGTTGGGGTGGGTATTGTAATTTTTTTTACAGGTAAAAGAGCTGATTACTTTGGGGCAATGTCCCGCAAAAGGCCCTTTAAAGGGCTATTTGTAATTTAGTATAGGGTAGGGCATTTTATTATTTTGGGGGGCTTTTTTATTTTATTAGGGGGCTTAGATTAGGTGTAATTAGTTTAAACTTCTTGTAATTTTTTTTTCTGTAATTTAGTGGGGGGGTTTTGTACTATAGTTTATTTTAGTTAATTGTATTTAATTTTAGCTAATTGTAGTTAATTTATTTAATGATAGTGTAGTGTTAGGTGTAATTGTAACTTAGGTTAGGTTTTATTTTACAGGTAATTTTGTAATTATTTTAACTAGGTAGCTATTAAATAGTTATTAACTATTTAATAGCTATTGTACCTAGTTAAAATAAATGCAAAGTTGCCTGTAAAATAAAAATAAATCCTAATAGCTACAATGTAATTATTAATTATATTGTAGCTATCTTAGACCTAGATTTGGAGTTTGGCGTTAGCCGTGAAAACCAGCGTTAGAGGCTCCTAACGCTGGTTTTAGGCTACCGCCGGTATTTGGAGTCACTCAAAATAGGGTCTAAAGCTCACTTTTCAGCCGCGACTTTTCCATACTGCAGATCCCCTTACGTAAATTGCGTATCCTATCTTTTCAATGGGATCTTTCTAACTCCGGTATTTAGAGTCGTTTCTGAAGTGAGCGTTAGACATCTAACGACAAAACTCCAGCCGCAGGAAAAAAGTCAGTAGTTAAGAGCTTTCTGGGCTAACGCCGGTTTCTAAAGCTCTTAACTACTGTACTCTAAAGTACACTAACACCCATAAACTCACCCATAAACTACCTATGCACCCCTAAACCGAGGTCCCCCCACATCGTTGACACTCGAATAAATTTTTTTAACCCCTAATCTGCCAACCGCCACCTACGTTATCCTTATGTACCCCTAATCTGCTCCCCCTAACACCGCCGACCCCTGTATTATATTTGTTAACCCCTAATCTGCCCCCCTCAACGTCGCCTCCATCTGCCTACACTTATTAACCACTAATCTGCCGACCGCAAAGCGCCGCCACCTACGTTATCCTTATGTACCCCTAATCTGCTGCCCCTAACACCGCCGACCCCTATATTATATTTATTAACCCCTAATCTGCCCCCCTCAACGTCGCCTCCACCTGCCTACACTTATTAACCCCTAATCTGCCGAGCAGACCTGAGCGCTACTATAATAAAGTTATTAACCCCTAATCCGCATCACTAACCCTATAATAAATAGTATTAACCCCTAATCTGCCCTCCCTAACATCGCCGACACCTAACTTCAATTATTAACCCCTAATCTGCCGACTGGAGCTCACCGCTACTCTAATAAATGTATTAACCCCTAAAGCTAAGTCTAACCCTAACACTAACACCCCCAATAGAATGCCAATAGAATGCGAGCTCAATCTGATTGGCTGATTGGATCAGCCAATCGGATTGAACTTGATTCTGATTGGCTGATTCCATCAGCTAATCAGAATATTCCTACCTTAATTCCGATTGGCTGATAGAATCCTATCAGCCAATCGGAATTCGAGGTACGCCATCTTGGATGACATCCCTTAAAGGAACCATCATTCTTCAGTTGGACGTCGCCGGAAGAAGATGGGTCCGCGGTGGAGGTCTTCAGGATGGAGCCGGTCGTCATCGGATGAAGATAGAAGATGCCGCTTGGATCAAGATGGTTGCCGGTCCGGATCGCCTCTTCTTCCCGGATAGGATGAAGACTTTGGAGCCTCTTCTGGACCTCTTCAGCCACCGGATGATGGATCGCCAACCCCCGCTTGGGTTGGATGAAGATTTTGGAGCCAGGACGGATCGGTGATACCTGGTGAGGTGAAGACAAGGTAGGATGATCTTCAGGGGCTTAGTGTTAGGTTTATTTAAGGGGGGTTTGGGTTAGATTAGGGGTATGTGGGTGGTGGGTTGTAATGTTGGGGGGGGGTATTGTATGTTTTTTTTTTACAGGCAAAAGAGCTGAACTTCTTGGGGCATGCCCCGCAAAGGGCCCTGTTCAGGGCTGGTAAGGTAAAAGAGCTTTTAACTTTAGTAATTTAGAATAGGGTAGGGCATTTTTTATTTTGGGGGCTTTGTTGTTTTATTAGGGGGCTTAGAGTAGGTGTAATTAGTTTAAAATTGTTGTAATATTTTTCTTATGTTTGTAAATATTTTTTTATTTTTTGTAACTTAGTTCTTTTTTATTTTTTGTACTTTAGCTAGTTTATTTAATTGTATTTATTTGTAGGAATTGTATTTAATTAATTTATTGATAGTGCAGTGTTAGGTTAATTGTAGGGAATTGTAGGTAGTTTATTTAATTAATTTATTGATAGTGTAGTGTTAGGTTTAATTGTAATTTAGGTTAGTATTTATTTTACAGGCAATTTTGTAATTATTTTAACTATTTTAGCTATTAAATAGTTATTAACTATTTAATAGCTATTGTACCTGGTTAAAATAATTACAAAGTTGCCTGTAAAATAAATATTAATCCTAAAATAGCTACAATGTAATTATAATTTATATTGTAGCTATATTAGGGTTTATTTTACAGGTAAGTATTTAGCTTTAAATAGGAATAATTTATTTAATAAGAGTTAATTAATTTTGTTAGATTAAAATTATATTTAATTTAGGGGGGTGTTAGTGTTAGGGTTAGATTTAGCTTTAGGGGTTAATCCATTTATTAGAATAGCGGTGAGCTCCGGTCAGCAGATTAGGGGTTAATAATTGAAGTTAGGTGTCGGCGATGTTAGGGAGGGCAGATTAGGGGTTAATACTATTTATTATAGGGTTAGTGAGGCGGATTAGGGGTTAATAACTTTATTATAATAGCGGTGCGGTCCGCTCGGCATATTAGGGGTTAATAAGTGTAGGCAGGTGGAGGCGACGTTGAGGGGGGCAGATTAGGGGTTAATAAATATAATATAGGGGTCGGCGGTGTTAGGGGCAGCAGATTAGGGGTACATAGGGATAATGTAAGTAGCGGCGGTTTACGGAGCGGCAGATTAGGGGTTAAAAATAAAATCCAGGTGTCAGCGATAGCGGGGGCGGCAGATTAGGGGTTAATAAGTGTAAGGTTAGGGGTGTTTAGACTCTGGGTACATGTTAGAGTGTTAGGTGCAGACGTAGGAAGTGTTTCCCCATAGCAAACAATGGGGCTGCGTTAAGAGCTGAACGCGGCTTTTTTGCAGGTGTTTGGTTTTTTTTCAGCTCAAACAGCTCCATTGTTTCCTATGGGGGAATCGTGCACGAGCACGTTTTTGAGGCTGGCCGCTTGCGTAAGCAACTCTGGTATCGAGAGTTGAAGCTGCGTTAAATATGCTCTACGCTCCTTTTTTGGAGCCTAACGCAGCCATTCTGTGGACTCTCAATACCAGAGTTATTTTTATGGTGCGGCCAGAAAAAAGCCGGCGTTAGTTTTTCGGGTCGTTACCGCCAAAACTCCAAATCTAGCCGTTAGGGTTTATTTTATAGCTAAGTATTTAGTTTTAAATAGGAATACTTTAGTTAAAAATAGTAATATTATTTAGATTTATTTAAATAATAATTAATTTAGGGGGGTGTTAATGTTAGGCTTAGGTTTAGGGGTTAATCACTTTATTATAGTTGCGGCGACGTTGGCGGCGGCAGATTAGAGGTTAATAGATTTAATAGGCTATGTGGGCTATGGAGGTTTAGGGGTTAATAATAGATTAGGTTTATTGCGGTGTGGGCTATGGCGTCTTAGGGGTTAATAATAGAATAGTTTTATTGCGGTGTGGGCTATGGCGGTTTAGGGGTTAATAATAGAATAGGTTTATTGCGTTGTGGGCTATGGCAGTTTAGGGGTTAATAATTAGGCTTATTGCGTTGTGGGGGGTTGTCGGTCTAGGGGTTAATATATTTATTATTAGGAGTAAGTGGAGGATTGCGGATATAGGGGTATACGTGTCGAGCTTATTTTTGGGAGGCAGGTTAGACAGTTACGGGAGATTTAACATTTTAGTTAGTTTTCTTAGGCGCCGGCAGTTTCTAAAGTGCCGTAAGTCACTGGTGACTCCAGAAATTTGTAGTTACGCTCATTTCTGGACATCGCTAGTTTTTCCGACTTACAGCACTTTAGGAACTGCCGGCGGGGTATATGTAATACCCCGATGTGCGAGGTGAAATTACTGGCAGCGCGGGTTCCCTTGCTTGCGCCGAAAACTATGTCGTATATCGGATCGCGCCCTAGGTGTGTGATGTATTAGTTAATCTAAGTGAAATACTCACAAATATGGGTGCTGTTTTCTAATTTAAAAATAAGAGTACTTTATTTACACAGAATAAAAACATAATTTATGCTTACCTGATAAATTTATTTCTCTTGTAGTGTATCCAGTCCACGGATCATCCATTACTTGTGGGATATTCTCCTTCCCAACAGGAAGTTGCAAGAGGATCACCCACAGCAGAGCTGCTATATAGCTCCTCCCCTCACTGCCATATCCAGTCATTCGACCGAAACAAGACGAGAAAGGAGAAACCATAGGGTGCAGTGGTGACTGTAGTTTAATTAAAATTTAGACCTGCCTTAAAAGGACAGGGCGGGCCTTGGACTGGATACACTACAAGAGAAATAAATTTATCAGGTAAGCATAAATTATGTTTTCTCTTGTTAAGTGTATCTAGTCCACGGATCATCCATTACTTGTGGGATACCAATACCAAAGCTAAAGTACACGGATGATGGGAGGGACAAGGCAGGAACTTAAATGGAAGGAACCACTGCCTGTACAACCTTTCTCCCAAAAACAGCCTCCGAAGAAGCAAAAGTGTCAAATTTGTAAAATTTTGAAAAGGTGTGAAGCGAAGACCAAGTCGCAGCCTTGCAAATCTGTTCAACAGAGGCCTCATTTTTAAAGGCCCAGGTGGAAGCCACAGCTCTAGTAGAATGAGCTGTAATCCTTTCAGGGGGCTGCTGTCCAGCAGTCTCATAGGCTAAGCGTATTATGCTCCGAAGCCAAAAGGAGAGAGAGGTTGCCTAAGCTTTTTGACCTCTCCTCTGTCCAGAGTAAACGACAAACAGAGCAGATGTTTGACGAAAATCTTTAGTAGCCTGTAAGTAAAACTTCAAGGCACAGACTACATCCAGATTATGCAAAAGACGTTCCTTCTTTGAAGAAGGATTAGGACACAATGATGGAACAACAATCTCTTGATTGATATTCCTGTTAGAAACCACCTTAGGTAAAAACCCAGGTTTGGTACGCAGAACTACCTTGTCTGAATGAAAAATCAGATAAGGAGAATCACAATGTAAGGCAGATAACTCAGAGACTCTTCGAGCCGAGGAAATAGCCATCAAAAGCAGAACTTTCCAAGATAAAAGTTTAATATCAATGGAATGAAGGGGTTCAAACGGAACTCCCTGAAGAACTTTAAGAACCAAGTTTAAGCTCCACGGGGGAGCAACAGTTTTTACAGTGTATGTAATAAGTTAGCAGAGCATTGCACCCACTTGCAAATGGATGATTAACCCCTTAATACCAAAAACGGAATAACAAATGACAAAAACGTTTTTTTAAACAGTCACAACAACTGCCACAGCTCTACTGTGGCTTTTTACCTCCCTCAATACGACTTTTGAAGCCTTTTGAGCCCTTCAGAGAAGTCCTGGATCATGCAGGAAGAAGCTGGATGTCTGTGTCTGTAATTTTTGCTGTGCAAAAAAAACGCTAAAATAGGCCCCTCCCACTCATATTACAACAGTGGGAAGCCTCAGGGAACTGTTTCTAGGCAAAATTCAAGCCAGCCATGTGGAAAAAACTAGGCCCCAATAAGTTTTATCACCAAACATATGTAAAAAACGATTAAACATGCCAGCAAACGTTTTAAAATACACTTTTATAAGAGTATGTATCTCTATTAATAAGCCTGATACCAGTCGCTATCACTGCATTTAAGGCTTTACTTACATTACTTCGGTATCAGCAGCATTTTCTAGCAAATTCCATCCCTAGAAAAATATTTTAACTGCACATACCTTATTACAGGAAAACCTGCAGGCTATTCCCCCTCTGAAGTTACCTCACTCCTCAGAATATGTGAGAACAGCAAAGGATCTTAGTTACTTCTGCTAAGATCATAGAAAACGCAGGCAGATTCTTCTTCTAAATACTGCCTGAGATAAACAGTACACTCCGGTACCATTTAAAAATAACAAACTTTTGATTGAAGAAATAAACTAAGTATAAAACACCACAGTCCTCTTACGACCTCCATCTTAGTTGAGAGTTACAAGAGAATGACTGGATATGGCAGTGAGGGGAGGAGCTATATAGCAGCTCTGCTGTGGGTGATCCTCTTGCAACTTCCTGTTGGGAAGGAGAATATCCCACAAGTAATGGATGATCCGTGGACTGGATACACTTAACAAGAGAAAGGATCTTTAAATCCTATTGTGTTACAATTCTGCTAGTTTATTGCAGAAAATAGTAGGGTTCTGGTATATTATAACTGTAATAGGACATGTAAGAATCCGCAAACCAGTCTGTAAAAATTGTGAAAAATTTACTTTGCTGTATACTTGATACTTGGGGGCCAAATTATGAATGTGCGGAGGGACAAGATCCGCTGTAGCGTTCATGTCCGCCACACATCGCTAAATGCCGACAGCATACGCTGTCGGCATTTATCATTGCGCAAGCATTTTACAAGAAATGCTTGTGCAATGCTGCCCCCTGCAGATTTGTGTCAATCAACCTGATCGTATCCGATTGGGCTGATTGCAGTCCACTGTCTCAGAGGTTGCGGACGAGTTAAGGAGCAGTGGTCTAAAGACCGCTGCTTCTTAACTCCTGTTTCTGGCGAGCCTGAAACAGATGCTTTGGGGCCAATACGGGGCATGATAAATCGGCCCCATGGAGTTAAACTCCTATTTTGAACTGTCCTGGTAAGGACCAATGTGAAATAAATGTTGCCTATACAGAATCCGGTGGTGTAATACAAAACCTCTCTGTGTCAATCTGTATCATAAAGCCGCCATTACATATTTAATTAATGTCTCACTTTGTCAGAGGGCAATCCCTTGTCATCCTCCTTGTAAATCAGCAAACTTCTCAAGCCCTATAATTGTGAATGTTTTTTTGGTAAAATGTATATCTATCTGGCATATGTAGGCGTAGTTATGTTATTTTCCTATTCAGGTCAGGGAAGTTTACTATGAAGTCTCATGAGATGTCAGTAAAATCTCATGAGATCACAGCAAAAAAATGCATAGCCTTTGCACTGCTGATGATGATTGGATATCGTAGGTTTTGTTTTTAACTTGCAGCTGGACAGCAGCTGAAGTATAACTGTTCTCTGAGAACTTACTCTGTTGAGCTGAAGAAATTGTGAGGTAAATTATCTTCCCTTTTTACATAGAGCTTTTTAAAGTTATGCTGCATAAAGTTCAAGTGATTTATCATATGTGTATTATATCTTTTTAAAACTACTTAGAACATATTCCCCTATGCGAAGAACATTGGAATGTGAAATATTTACATAGTTAAACACTATTGAATATGAATATTGCATAAATATGAATATACTACTGAACTGCAAAGGGCTTCAATGCACTTACAGTATATACAGTAGCTATATGTGTGTACATTTGTATGTGTTTATATGTGTACATTTGTCTGTTAATACATCTTTACACATAAATACATAAATACATCTTTACACACATATGTACATACAAATACGTATTTAGACATGTGTATGTACGTATTTCTATGTTAAAGCCCTTTGCAGTCCTTTTATTCTAACACCTAAGACCTCGTATCTTTGAGTCCTTATAACTTTTTTATGCATTATTTTTGTTTAATAATTTTTATTAGACCATGTTATTATGATTGTAACTGTAATTTTAAATGTATGTTTGATGTGTTTTGTGCAACTTTTTTGTGTAACAGGTAACCAGAGCTTTGAAGTCATCTAGCCGGACGCTCTTTAAATTCAATTGTGCTCAAGTAAACCTGTTAACTTTCAACCTGTAATATGCGCACTTCTTCCGACATGCACAAAGAGCCCCTATTCGCACGCATGCAAAAGTTAGCGCACCACTCATAATCTAGGCCTATGCCAGATGAAGTGTATTGTGAACCTAATTTATATATCTGACGTCGATACCTACCTATTGGTTAATAAGAGTAACACATGAGCATCTGCCAAAATTGAAATTAAAATTAAATAAATCAAACAAAAATAGTAAATTAACGCAACAGTCTGTATTCTTTCACCATACCATCTTGTTTTAATGATAATGTTGGTGTAGTTACACATTTTTTCCACAGTTCTAACAGTTATATCAGTATTTCTACTCTTTTATTTCTATGGCAGTGAATTATTTAACTTATTGATGATACACTAGATCTAGTTCAAGTTTCTGTCTCTGCTTTTCCAAATTTGTGTTGCTCAGAACTCTCATCAGCACTAATAATAATAAAACATAGAAAGCAATAGATTTACACTTTCCATTTGGCTTATTAATGAGATCAACCAGTTTTCCAATTTGTTCTCAATCTTTCATTGCTTCTCAAGTTATTTTATGACTCTAAGATGTTTTAGACTTGGCACGACATAAAATATATTATTTTAGAACACGAGAACATGGCTAAGAAAGAATAAGAAATCTCTATGGTGTGCATTTCTCAGCTGCACATAAATATAAAATTACATCTTTCAAGACTCAGGGAAAGCAAAGGCTCATGGCCTCTAGCTAGTAATAAATAATTCTACATTTTTGCTAATCATTTATAGATAGCAATACATTTGAAACAAAATACTTATGGACATGAAACCCCAATTCTTTCTTTCATGATTCAAGAAAAGCATACAATTTTTAACAACTTTCCAATTTACTTGGTATTATTTGCTGAAGGAGCAGTAATGCCCTACTGAGAGCTAGCTGAACACATCTGGTGAACCAATCCCAAGAGACAAATGTGTACAGGCACCAATCACCAGCTAGCACCCACTAGTGTAGGATATGTATAGGGTGACCATATTACCGCTTTAAAAAGGGACACATAGGAGAAATACATATGTTAAGGTTCTTATAATGGAACATTATTCAAAACATTTCTTTCAACAGCCCTGACATATGTGTTTTTCATATGTGTCCCTTTTTAAAGCGGCAATATGGTCACCATAGATATGTACGTACTGTATTCTTTTTCAACGGATACCAAGATAACAAATTACATTAGAAAATAGAAATTAATTTAAAAGTGTCTTAAAATGACATGCTCTATCAGATTCATTCAAGTTTATTATTCATTTATCTATCTAATACAGGAAAATACAAATATTTTTGTTGGTGTGGATTGGTTATTCAGCAAGTTGAAATGTTTAAATAAAATGTTCATGGTACTGATAGAGCACACAATTTTAAGCATTTTTTAAATTTACTTCTATTATCAAATGCACTGCTGGGACCTAGCTGGTGGCTACACACATATAGCTTTTGTCATTGGCTCGCCGGGTATGTTCAGCTAGCTCCCAATTATGCATTGCTATTCTGGAGCCGGTGTTAACTATGTGGGTAACACCATTGCAGGGCTTAAAGGCATAGTTATATACAGAACATGCAATAGAGCCATAATAGAATACCATAAAGCATAACAGCATTTTATTTTTGCATGCAAGTCTCTTCAAAGACATTAGGCGGAATATACGTTTCTTTACAGCTGCATAGCTACACAATTCCTTCTTATTATATTTTTTATCTTCAACCTAAATTAAAGAAAGACTTAAAACATTTTTTATCACGTGTTTTAAAGACATCTTAAGGGGACAGTAAAGTCAACATTAAAAGTTCATGATATATATAATGTACTGCTATTATCATCTGCTTTGTTCTCTTGGTATCCTTTGTTAGAGTAAGAATAAATCTAGGTAGGCTAATAGGAGCTCAGGAGCATGCACATATATTTAATATTCTATGGCAACAGTGTTTGCAATTATGTATAACATTGCTTTAAAATTGTTGCAAACTGAGGGGCGGAGCCGGCAGCTGACATGAGTGCAGCTTAACTCCGGAGCTCCGCCGCAAACAGCCCGATAATCCCACAAATATCCTGGTCATCCATACTAAAATGCCCTCATAAGCACTGGTTCCCAACCACCTAAGCCCCAGAGAAGGCAGAAGGGCAAACTCGAGACGTTCCGGAGCACCCAGACCTCAGTATCCAAACGGCCGTTTCAGGCCACACAGACCTCCGGACCCGCTATCCACTCTCACTGGGGCCATACCGCCTGCCTCAGAGCTCCTACTGAAGCATAAACACAGCGGTTCTCCTGCCCGCATCCTAATCAGCCCTCCGGATCATCTTCCCGCTGGCCCGCACAGAGGACCGGGTCGCGGCTGCAACTTTAGACCGGGGATTGGGCCTACTGCTGCTGCACTCAACACGGAACCGGGTAAGCCAGCATCTACACAGTCTCTGCCTACCACACAGTATCATTGCTGAGCTAAACCCTACATCCCTACAACCAACCCTCAGTGATTCCCATATCTAATAACTGTCTAATCTGGGGCCAGGGCCTACCGTTAAAAACAAAGTTGAAGCCTGTAAACCTCGTTGCCCACCCTCATCTCCTACCTTAGCCTTCCAGAGACTACACCTTACAAGTTCTAAGCTGCCCTTATAGAAGATCCCCCCATATAGACTGCTCACACCAAGCACTGGATAAAAAGAGGAATAATAAACCAGAGCACATAGCAGTGAAAAGGGAAAGAAGAGAGCACAACTCAACAACGACACAGATACGCTCTGCTTCTTTCCGTTTGCAGCCTTAACCAACTATCCACTAAGCACCCTTTATTAGACAACATTGTACAGCACAGGGATACTCTGCTTTTTCTTCTTTTTTTCGTTTTTTTTATTCACCACCTCACAACCCATGCACTAGTTAAAATTGCGTCAAAGCATGGTGCGAAACAAGACAAATTAATCAAGCCTGCAACAGGTAAACCCCTCACTATGTCTTCTTTCCTACAATGCCCTGACCCTACCTCTCCTACCAACCGTAGGCCAAGGGAAAAATCCCCCCCTGCACGCTCACAAGAATTACAAGCAAGCAACACCCTGCTAGAAAACTGCCAACTCTCACCCACCTTCCTGAGAAACTTACCATCTAAGCAAGACATTGCGGACATAGTCCGATCCTGCATAAGAGACGAATTGGCAGAGATGAGACAGGACATTCACACATTAAATTTTCAGGTTGAAACCCTGGAAAGCAACCAGGACACCATCAAAGAGGATGTGCACCCTCTGAATGAACAACTTGCCTCCCAACAAGAAACTATTCTCTCACTCCAAGAAAAACTTGACGATTTAGAGAACCGTAGCAGGCGCAAAAATATACGTATAAGGGGGGTGCCTGAATCAATTCTACCCAAGGACTTCCCGGTCTATCTTCAAGATTTATTCTGCCATTTGAAGGACCCATCCTTCCCGGATGATATCCAATGGGTCAGGGCACACAGGACATTACGACCAAAACCACCTGACACAGCCCCACCAAGAGACATTGTGATACGTTTTAAGGTATTCCAAGAAAAAGAAATGCTCCTAAATCAATCTCGTAAAAATCAACCCATACGTTTCAGGGGCAACGTATTGCAATTTTTTCAAGACTTGTCAACCCGGACCCTGCAGTGCAGGAAAGAATTTTCACCCCTCACTACCCTACTCAGAAACAAAAGAATCCTGTACCGATGGGGCTTTCCAACAAACATTTGGACTATCAGCATCAACACCCGCATAATCTGCAAATCTCCAGAGGACATTAAAGTATTCTGCTCATCGCTTGGTCTCGACCCCCCAACAGAAGAGCCCCTTCAGGGCCAGAAGATAGCCCAAAACCCCAAGAGACTGAGCAATCCCGCAGAATCTTGGCATACTGCCCTCCACAAAAAACCCAAACCAACGAACACGGCAACTAGAAGCCAAACTCCCTCTAGCCCTACTTCTTCCTGCAGCAAGTCACCTTGAAAGACTATCTACCTCCCAGCCCATAGAGACGATGCCCTCCACACTGGACTTTGGGTAATGTTTCTCTTGTCATAAAAAGGGTCAACAGAATTGACTGTTATACTTATTATACCCCCACCTCCCTCCTTACCCCCCTCCAACACCCCCCTCTCAACGTATCACCCCCCCTCTCCCTTCCTTCCCACCACCCCCCTTGACCAGGATGTTTGTTCAATTCATACCGAACAAAAATACAAGATATTAGGGCTCTTTGCGGTAATACCCCCACACCGCTCTCAGTTATGCCCTATAATAGGATGAGAGACTTGTTTATCCCTTTTTTGTTGTTTTTCAAAGTTCAACTTATGTTTGTCAGAATTGTCTTTAATATAATGTTAACTCTGTTCTATTGTTCATATTGTCACTCCATTCACACTTTTTTTCTCCTGCAGGTATACTATTTTCACAACACAACCCTTCCTATCACAATCGGCCCACATTTAATCCACGGTCTCATCTTGTCAGAACACCAACAACCATTACACCATGACGCCCATAATCAACACTGATCAGACAAGAACACTGACCCTCCTTACACAAAACGCAAAGGGACTGAATTCACCGCACAAAAGATCGAAAGCCTTGCTTGATCTCTCCAAAAGACAGGCCGACATCTTGTTTCTACAAGAGACTCACTTTAGATGCAATAGGGAACCCAAGTACTTTGGTAAGACCTACACCACTCACTACCACAGCTCTGACACATCTAAGAGAAGCGGGGTCAGCATTTTATTTCACAAAGCACTCCCCTTTACTTTGCTAAACACAGCAAAAGACTCAGACGGCAGATTTCTTGCCCTAGTAGGGTTGCTTTTTGGCAGACCAGCCACCTTTATAAATGTTTATGCCCCAAACACCAATCAAACCCCCTTTTTCAAATATATACTTAATAAAATAGTTGACATAGCAAAGGGTCCCATTTTCTTAGCTGGTGACTTCAATGTACCATTGCAACCCATAAAAGATAGCTCCAACCCCAACGTGGCAATCTCCAAAAAGACCACTAACACACTCTGGACAGGACTACGAAACCTTAATCTTCATGATACCTGGCGCTTTATCCACCCAGACACCAGAGATTATACCTTCTTCTCATATCCTAATAAGACATACAGTCGCCTAGATTACATCTTCTGCAACCAAGCGTCCCTATCCTTAGTCAAAAGATGCAATATCTCCCCTACGTCATGGTCTGATGACTCCGCAGTAAAACTCAAAATCTCCTGGTCAGATACACCCACGACACCATATATATGGAAATTAGACAATAACCTGCTGAACGACCCAACTACAATAACAAAGATTAGCTCCGCCATACAAGACTACTTCCGCTTAAATACACTCTCGGTACCTAGCAAATACACAATCTGGGAAGCGCATAAATGCGTTGTCAGAGGAGAATTAATTAAACTGAAAGCACATTACCAAAGAGACAACTATATAAAGACCTCTCAGACACGTTTGCCTGCATAGATCTAGCCCATAAACGGTCCCCAACTGATCCACTAATATTAGCTAGTCTACGTGAAGCCAGACAAGCACTAGATAGCTTTCTTCAAATTGAGTACCAGGCACTCAGGACAAAAACCAACAGCATGTTTTTCTACGAAAGCAACACCCCCACCCCACCCCCTCCACCCTAACCTCCACCGCAGATATCCTACAATCTTTCCATGATTATTATTCGGCACTCTACAACATCAATAAACACCCCTCACCAGATGGGCCCCCTCCGAATCTACTCTCCTACCTTGCACAAGTAAAGTTACCCAAAATAACACCCGAGCAGGCCAGTCATCTAAATAATCCCATCTCTCAATCAGAAATGCTTGTAGCTTTTAAAGCGCTTGACAACAGGAAGAGCCCCAGCCCAGAAGGCTTTACAGGGAAATATTACCACACTTTCTCCTCTCTACTCCTACCTCATCTTACCCAGCTCTTCACTGAAGTATCAGACACAAACCCTTTCCCCCAGTCAATGCTTGAAGCACAAATCGCAGTACTTCCTAAACCAGGCAAATCCCCCACCACACCTGCCAATTTTCACCCAATATCCCTATTAAACACAGATATCAAGTTGTACGCCAAGATACTCACCGCTCGCATTAACAATATCCTGCCATCAATAGTACATATCAATCAAGCTGGGTTCACTCCCTTTAGGGAAACCAAAGACAACACTACCAAAATTTTCCTTCTAATGGAATACGCTACCACCAATAACGTACCCTCCGCATTCATTTCTATGGATGCGGAGAAAGCCTTTGATAGGCTTGACTGGGCTTTCTTGCAGGCGACTCTACAACAATTTGGCTTTGAACAATCGTTTATAGGGAAAATATTCTCCCTCTACAACCACCCCCAAGCAAAAATTAAAATAAATGATACCCTATCCCAACCCTTTGACATAACAAACGGCACACGGCAGGGATGCCCCCTCTCCCCCATCCTGTTCATCCTTGCCATGGAAATCCTCGCCTCTCACATCAGACACAATGAGGCCATACATGGATTCAAAATAGCCCAACAAGAATACAAAGCCACCCTATATGCATATGATCTATTTCTCACCATCACACAGCCCAACCATCACACAGCCCAACCTGTCACTCCCATCTCTTATGCAAACCCTCCATACTTACGGCACCTTCTCCAACTTTAAGATCAATATCACCAAATCAGAACTCCTACCTATCGGGCTGCACAAGGCAGACCTCAAAGAAATTCAATCACTAGTCCACTTTCGTCTCCAGCACCAATCTATCAAATATCTAGGAGTCCACATATCCCCATATACACAGGTCATACTAGACCTGAACTTTACAGCTATTCTCAACACAACAAATGCTCTGCTTAGATCTTGGAGCAACAAGCCAATCTCTTGGCTGGGCAGGATTAATTCAGTGAAAATGACCCTCCTCCCCAAACTCCTATATATCTTCCAAACCTTACCAATACCTATCCCTAATTCCCTAATTCATAAACTCCAAAAATCCATCATCTCCTATATCTGGCAACATAAGAGACCCCGGATAGCCACCGCCACACTATACCGCCCCAAGGAACTTGGAGGCCTGGGAATCCCAAATTTAATGCAGTATAGGCTAGTCTCCCTCTATTCTCGCATTATCCATTGGAACAGACATGCGACACACAAAGAATGGGTACTCCTCGAGCTGTCACTTTCCTCCACCTCATATCTGGACAGCAAATGCTGGCTATCACCCAATAAGAGGAATCTACCAATGCACCTTCCAACTATAACCAAAGAGACTTTTAAGATGTGGGACCTGCATATAAAACACTACACCCACATATCAATCATACCATCCCCGCTAACTCCCCTAGGTGATAACCCGGACCTCCCAGTTAAGCTTCTCCCACTCACGATTCAAACCCCCCATATACCCAGGAGCCTCCCCTGTCATACATTACTTACAAATGGGAAACCCATGTCCTTTTCTGAAATCACGTCAACCCTAGGGACTACACAGTTAACTTGGTTCCAACACCGGCAATTCTTAGACTTCCTCGCCAAGCATTCCAAGAGAGCTCAACTCACACACCCTTTAACCAGCTTTGAAAGCAGCTGCATTAATGAAACATTGAACAGAGGCTTCCTCTGATTTACACATCAGATACTCATGCAAACATACCACCTCTCCCTCCCTTCCTATATACAAAAATGGGAAAAAGAGATAGGCGCCACCCAAACCCATAAAGACTGGCTGAAAATTGTCTCCAACATGACGAAATCATCATCCTCCATCTATACAATGGAGATGAACGTCAAACTTTTGTACAGATGGTATTACACCCCATACCGCCTACACGCCATTCTCCCTGAGCTCTCTCCAAACTGTTGGAGAGGCTGCAGCAACGCAGGTACACCAACACATATTTGGTGGACATGCCCTATTGCCAACTCTCACCCACCTTCCTGAGAAACTTACCATCTAAGCAAGACATTGCGGACATAGTCCGATCCTGCATAAGAGACGAATTGGCAGAGATGAAACAGGACATTCAAACATTAAATTTTCAGGTTGAAACCCTGGAAAGCAACCAGGACACCATCAAAGAGGATGTGCACCCTCTGAATGAACAACTTGCCTCCCAACAAGAAACTATTCTCTCACTCCAAGAAAAACTTGACGATTTAGAGAACCGTAGCAGGCGCAAAAATATACGTATAAGGGGGGTGCCTGAATCAATTCTACCCAAGGACTTCCCGGTCTATCTTCAAGATTTATTCTGCCATTTGAAGGACCCATCCTTCCCGGATGATATCCAATGGGTCAGGGCACACAGGACATTACGACCAAAACCGCCCGACACAGCCCCACCAAGAGACATTGTGATACGTTTTAAGGTATTCCAAGAAAAAGAAATGCTCCTAAATCAATCTCGTAAAAATCAACCCATACGTTTCAGGGGCAACGTATTGCAATTTTTTCAAGACTTGTCAACCCGGACCCTGCAGTGCAGGAAAGAATTTTCACCCCTCACTACCCTACTCAGAAACAAAAGAATCCCGTACCGATGGGGCTTTCCAACAAACATTTGGACTATCAGCAACAACACCCACATAATCTGCAAATCTCCAGAGGACATTAAAGTATTCTGCTCATCGCTTGGTCTCGACCCCCCAACAGAAGAGCCCCTTCAGGGCCAGAAGATAGCCCAAAACCCCAAGAGACTGAGCAATCCCACAGAATCTTGGCATACTGCCCTCCACAAAAAACCCAAACCAACGAACACGGCAACTAGAAGCCAAACTCCCTCTAGCCCTACTTCTTCCTGCAGCAAGTCACCTTGAAAGACTATCTACCTCCCAGCCCTTAGAGACGATGCCCTCCACACTGGACTTTGGGTAATGTTTCTCTTGTCATAAAAAGGGTCAACAGAATTGACTGTTATACTTATTATACCCCCACCTCCCTCCTTACCCCCCTCCAACACCCCCCTCTCAACGTATCACCCCCCCTCTCCCTTCCTTCCCACCACCCCCCCTTGACCAGGATGTTTGTTCAATTCATACCGAACAAAAATGCAAGATATTAGGGCTCTTTGCGGTAATACCCCCACACCGCTCTCAGTTTTGCCCTATAATAGGATGAGAGACTTGTTTATCCCTTTTTTGTTGTTTTTCAAAGTTCAACTTATGTTTGTCAGAATTGTCTTTAATATAATGTTAACTCTGTTCTATTGTTCATATTGTCACTCCATTCACACTTTTTTTCTCCTGCAGGTATACTATTTTCACAACACAATTCTTCCTATCACAATCGGCCCACATTTAATCCACGGTCTCATCTTGTCAGAACACCAACAACCATTACACCATGACGCCCATAATTAACACTGATCAGACAAGAACACTGACCCTCCTTGCACAAAACGCAAAGGGACTGAATTCACCGCACAAAAGATCGAAAGCCTTGCTTGATCTCTCCAAAAGACAGGCCGACATCTTGTTTCTACAAGAGACTCACTTTAGACGCAATAGGGAACCCAAGTACTTTGGTAAGACCTACACCACTCACTACCACAGCTCTGACACATCTAAGAGAAGCGGGGTCAGCATTTTATTTCACAAAGCACTCCCCTTTACTTTGCTAAACACAGCAAAAGACTCAGACGGCAGATTTCTTGCCCTAGTAGGGTTGCTTTTTGGCAGACCAGCCACCTTTATAAATGTTTATGCCCCAAACACCAATCAAAACCCCTTTTTCAAATATATACTTAATAAAATAGTTGACATAGCAAAGGGTCCCATTTTCTTAGCTGGTGACTTCAATGTACCATTACAACCCATAAAAGATAGCTCCAACCCCAACGTGGCAATCTCCAAAAAGACCACTAACACACTCTGGACAGGACTACGAAACCTTAATCTTCATGATACCTGGCGCTTTATCCACCCAGACACCAGAGATTATACCTTCTTCTCATATCCTAATAAGACATACAGTCGCCTAGATTACATCTTCTGCAACCAAGCGTCCCTATCCTTAGTCAAAAGATGCGATATCTCCCCTACGTCATGGTCTGATGACTCCGCAGTAAAACTCAAAATCTCCTGGTCAGATACACCCACGACACCATATATATGGAAATTAGACAATAACCTGCTGAACGACCCAACTACAATAACAAAGATTAGCTCCGCCATACAAGACTACTTCCGCTTAAATACACTCTCGGTACCTAGCAAATACACAATCTGGGAAGCGCATAAATGCGTTGTCAGAGGAGAATTAATTAAACTGAAAGCCCATTACCAAAGAGACAACTATATAAAGACCTCTCAGACACGTTTGCCTGCATAGATCTAGCCCATAAACGGTCCCCAACTGATCCACTAATATTAGCTAGTCTACGTGAAGCCAGACAAGCACTAGATAGCTTTCTTCAAATTGAGTACCAGGCACTCAGGACAAAAACCAACAGCATGTTTTTCTACGAAAGCAACACCCCCACCCCACCCCCTCCACCCTAACCTCCACCGCAGATATCCTACAATCTTTCCATGATTATTATTCGGCACTCTACAACATCAATAAACACCCCTCACCAGATGGGCCCCCTCCGAATCTACTCTCCTACCTTGCACAAGCAAAGTTACCCAAAATAACACCCGAGCAGGCCAGTCATCTAAATAATCCCATCTCTCAATCAGAAATGCTTGTAGCTTTTAAAGCGCTTGACAACAGGAAGAGCCCCAGCCCAGAAGGCTTTACAGGGAAATATTACCACACTTTCTCCTCTCTACTCCTACCTCATCTTACCCAGCTCTTCACTGAAGTATCAGACACAAACCCTTTCCCCCAGTCAATGCTTGAAGCACAAATCGCAGTACTTCCTAAACCAGGCAAATCCCCCACCACACCTGCCAATTTTCACCCAATATTCCTATTAAACACAGATATCAAGTTGTACGCCAAGATACTCACCGCTCGCATTAACAATATCCTGCCATCAATAGTACATATCAATCAAGCTGGGTTCACTCCCTTTAGGGAAACCAAAGACAACACTACCAAAATTCTCCTTCTAATGGAATACGCTACCACCAATAACGTACCCTCCGCATTCATTTCTATGGATGCGGAGAAAGCCTTTGATAGGCTTGACTGGGCTTTCTTGCAGGCGACTCTACAACAATTTGGCTTTGAACAATCGTTTATAGGGAAAATATTCTCCCTCTACAACCACCCCCAAGCAAAAATTAAAATAAATGATACCCTATCCCAACCCTTTGACATAACAAACGGCACACGGCAGGGATGCCCCCTCTCCCCCATCCTGTTCATCCTTGCCATGGAAATCCTCGCCTCTCACATCAGACACAATGAGGCCATACATGGATTCAAAATAGCCCAACAAGAATACAAAGCCACCCTATATGCATATGATCTATTTCTCACCATCACACAGCCCAACCTGTCACTCCCATCTCTTATGCAAACCCTCCATACTTACGGCACCTTCTCCAACTTTAAGATCAATATCACCAAATCAGAACTCCTACCTATCGGGCTGCACAAGGCCGACCTCAAAGAAATTCAATCACTAGTCCACTTTCGTCTCCAGCACCAATCTATCAAATATCTAGGAGTCCACATATCCCCATATACACAGGTCATACTAGACCTGAACTTTACAGCTATTCTCAACACAACAAATGCTCTGCTTAGATCTTGGAGCAACAAGCCAATCTCTTGGCTGGGCAGGATTAATTCAGTGAAAATGACCCTCCTCCCCAAACTCCTATATCTCTTCCAAACCTTACCAATACCTATCCCTAATTCCCTAATTCATAAACTCCAAAAATCCATCATCTCCTATATCTGGCAACATAAGAGACCCCGGATAGCCACCGCCACACTATACCGCCCCAAGGAACTTGGAGGCCTGGGAATCCCAAATTTAATGCAGTATAGGCTAGCCTCCCTCTATTCTCGCATTATCCATTGGAACAGACATGCGACACACAAAGAATGGGTACTCCTCGAGCTGTCACTTTCCTCCACCTCATATCTGGACAGCAAATGCTGGCTATCTCCCAATAAGAGGAATCTACCAATCACCTTCCAACTATAACCAAAGAGACTTTTAAGATATGGGACCTGCATATCAAACACTACACCCACATATCAACCATACCATCCCCGCTAACTCCCCTAGGTGATAACCCGGACCTCCCAGTTAAGCTTCTCCCACTCACGATTCAAACCCCCCATATACCCAGGAGCCTCCCCTGTCATACATTACTTACAAATGGGAAACCCATGTCCTTTTCTGAAATCACGTCAACCCTAGGGACTACACAGTTAACTTGGTTCCAACACCGGCAATTCTTAGACTTCCTCGCCAAGCATTCCAAGAGAGCTCAACTCACACACCCTTTAACCAGCTTTGAAAGCAGCTGCATTAATGAAACATTGAACAGAGGCTTCCTCTCATTTACACATCAGATACTCATGCAAACATACCACCTCTCCCTCCCTTCCTATATACAAAAATGGGAAAAAGAGATAGGCGCCACCCAAACCCATAAAGACTGGCTGAAAATTGTCTCCAACATGACGAAATCATCATCCTCCATCTATACAATGGAGATGAACGTCAAACTTTTGTACAGATGGTATTACACCCCATACCGCCTACACGCCATTCTCCCCGAGCTCTCTCCAAACTGTTGGAGAGGCTGCAGCAACGCAGGTACACCAACACATATTTGGTGGACATGCCCTATCGCCCAGACATATTGGAAAGCAATCAAAGCAGAATTTGAAATGTGTCTGTCAACCAAGCTTGAACTCAACATTTGGTTTTTCCTCTTCAATAAGTTCACCAAAATAAAATGCAAACTAAAACTGGCACTACTAACCATAATGACAAATTCGGCAAAGTGGCTGATACCAAAAAATTGGAAAAACCAAAGCCTCCCATCAACCTCAGCTTGGAAGGAAGCGACCTCTCAGTCACTCAAGCTAGAGAAATACCACTATAACCATATCAAACAGACAGGCGACTACCATTCCATTTGCTTTCTATGGGAGGAGTACCTCAACCAAACACAACCCCCGCACACAACATAGGGAACCCAACAACCCCTCAACTCCACATCCATTTACCTACTATTACACTCCACTACCTGCATGCGACACCAGTCCCTCCGCCTCTAACTGACCCAACACCTATCTCCAAGGCCTAGCAAGCCCTCTCTTTCTTACCTGCAGGAGCCACGCAAACAGACCACATCTCATACAGCTAAACAGTTATGTAAACACTTTTTCTTTTGTACAAAATAAGAATCAATCAACAGTAGCGCACAATAGCTGTCGACCCATAAAGGGTAACCTATTAAAGGAGAAGATCTGTTCTTTTTGTTTTTTCTCTTTCTCTCCTCTCGTCAGTTACACTCCATCTGCTGTTTTTTTGTATACATGGAATCCAGAAAGACTGACATATGTATATCAAATTCGTATATTTTCATGTTTGTACTGATTATATATTTTTCAATAAAGCATTTGGAAAAAAAAAAATTGTTGCAAACTATCTAGAATTACTCTTTAACAAAAAATAACAAGAAGACTAAGCAAATTTATGAGTAAATTGGAACGTTCCTTAAAATTCCATGCTGTATCAAATCAATTTAAAGGGAAATGAAACCCCAATTTTTTTTTTTCATGATTCAGATAGAGCATACAATTTCTTTAAGGGACATTTATTTTTTTAGTTTCAAATTCCTTTAAATCTGTACTGAAGCTCATATTTTATTTGACATAAATTATTTGGTATTATTCTATCTTTTGTGGTTGTGAAAGCCAATAAAAAAGTATTTGGGTTCCATTTATCAACAGGTGTGAGAACGAGGTTTGCTGTCATAGACCTCGTCTGTCCAGCCTCGCTGCGAGTGGGCAGCAATACGATGCCTGCATTTAACATTGCACAAGCCGTTGCTTGTGCAATGCTGCCCCCTTCTCGTACACGGTCAATCGCGCACAAAATGGGGCTGTCAATCATCCTGATGGTATCTGATAGGGATGATTGAATTTTGCTACACTTTAGGTGGTGGAGAGGTTAATTAGCAACGGTCTTAAGGCCGCTGCTAATTAACTAGCGTATCAGGCTCGCTCACTTGTACCTGAAAAGCTAGGGCTCCGAAACTGCTATTGCAGCTTGGTAAATGGAGACCTTTGTGTTTTTCTCTGATGTAGATTTTACTAGAAAAAAATTACATATATTTTTGTACAGTTTCAACTTACAAGTGCAATGGTTAAATAGCTCTAGGCACACAATTAAATAGAGGCCTTCACTTTAAGTCACACTCCTGATTAATTGCTTTTCCAACCCTATGGTTATCTATTTGAGACTCGCTCTCAGCATATAACTCTTAAATGTTAATGGAAGCATTTGCTGTTCCATAGCTGTAAACATGCTGCATAATAATTAGCCCTAAAAGTCAGATCTTCCTTAAAATGAATTAATTTAATTCATGAAAGTAAAACTACGTTTTAATATACATTATTTATTTTGCTTGCTTTTGTAGTAAAATACAGCTGAGTAGATGTACAAAGTTTTGCAAATGTAAAGGTTTATATATAAAATTTACAATATATACATGTATAGCTGAGCACTGAAGATCAAAATATCTGCATACAAAAGAAATGTTTTAAAAATATTTCAAAACTGTAACAGAGGGATTCAACACATAGTTAAAATACTGCTCAAGAGCCACAGAGAACTGATGGCCCCATGTCGAAAAACTGCCGTTGACTTAATCAGCAGTGCTAGTTGCACAGCTGGGTTGTGCGACTAGCATTGTTGATTGGGTCAGCAACAGTTTTCCGCTCAGGACCAGCAGTTTTCTGCGGCACCCAAGTGATAAATGTAATTTCTTCCCTATGATAGCTTTTTACAAGAGTTATCATATACAAAATCTGCAATTCTACGTCTGCCACATGTTAATATGCTTCTTTATTCCATTTTCCAATGTTGTCATGTGATGCAGTTAACCACACCTCATTTACAACAAATGTTTTAAAACTTTGCAGCATTTAAAAGAAAAGTTTTGTCTCAGCCTAGGTTGCTTAGCAACTCTAAACTGATGGTATATCATGCATTTTCTACATGCAGCCCATATCTCTGACCAACTTAAATAAATAATTAATAAATAATTCAATTTACATATATGTCAGGCTCCTGTATTGCATATATTGTTCTTAAAGGTTTTATATAATATTGTATATTTATGAATATTAATTCTTATTAACAAGAACATATTTTCAACTGTCCTGTGTACAATTTAAAATACAGGTGGCCCTCGTTTTACAACGGTTCAATTTACACCGTTTCAGAATAACAACCTTTTTTTCCAGTCATGTGACTGCTATTGAAAAGCATTGAGAAGCAGTGCATTTATTAAAATAGCCAGTAGGTGGAGCTGTCCGCTTGTGTTGCAGCAAAGCCAAGCAAGCTGAAATTAATCAGTTTAACCAGACCTGAGCTATCGAGCAGATTTCAAAGGAACAAGATCTTTCTGTCTATAAATCAGTCCAGATTGGAATGCATAGAAAGAACTGTTTGCAGAAAAATGCAAGTGAAGTCTGTGTTGTGTGGTTATTTTATTAGGTTTATAATGCTGTTTAGCAAATGTTTTTGTTCATTTAACTTAGTTTAATTATATATTCTGTGTTGTGTGATTATTTTATTAGGTTTATAATGCTGTTTAGCACTTAAAGTCTTCATTTCAAAGCTTTAAAAATATTGTATTAGGTGTTACTTATGACAATTTTGAGAGGGGCCTGGAACCTTACTCCCTCACTTCCCATTGACTTACATTATAAACTGGGTTTCAATTTACAACGGTTTCGATTTACAACCATTCCTTCTGGAACCTAACCCCGGCGTAAACTGAGGGCTACCTGTAGATTTATTATAATTAATGTTCCTGTTATTTTTGTGTCTTTCTCTTGTAGTCAATGCTTCTTATCTTATGTCATTATACGTTGTTAATAAAATAATGTCAGACAGGATATGAACAGTGGAATTCAAAGGCAGCACTGTGTATCCCAAACCAAAAGCAAAGTACAGAATCAGCAATATATAACTGCAGTGAATCAGCCAAGATTTTGAGGCAGGTGTCAGGAGTCATATTCAAAGAACATAACAAATTCCAAATGAATGACAAGATGCCAAGAAATGTACAAGAAATCTAAGCATAGAGCAACAATACGGACTGAGCTTTACAAGAATCTTAGTGTAAATGAAGCAAACTGCAGCAACATCAGAACACACCCTGTGAAGAGTAAGGGAACGGAACAGATGCAGTGCCACACCAAAGGCAAACTAAGGAGATGTGCATGTTATATGCAGACAGCCAATAGATCTAAGCAAGCACATACTAAACAGGATTTGAAAATAAAGCAGATGAACAATGTATCTGACTGAAAATTACAAGACGTAATAAATATTAAAGGGATAGAAAGGTCAAAATTCAAATATGCATGGGTTCATTTCAATTTGAAATATAAGCATTTTTGCACTATACTTCCCTTAGCAAAAATGCTTCTAGTAAAAGTTATTAAGGTTGTTCAGGGGCATACGCACATATGCTGTGAGGGTCCATACACCCGTATTCAAACATAATGCCTGCTCAGAGAGCTGGCGGCAGGGTGTATTGCTTCTGTGAAGACATAATTTGTGTCATAGAAGCCACTGCTAACTAAAAGAAGTTGTGGTGTTTGAATACAGGTGCATTGGGACCTCACAGGATATCTGTGTATGCTCCAGAAAAACTGTAATAACTTTTACTAGAAGCATTTTTTTCTAATGGAAGTATATTGGAAAAATGCTTTTATTTCAAACTGAAATGCACCCAAGCACACTTCAATTTTGACCTTTCTATCCCTTTAAGCTAAAATTAAAACCAATTAATTTACAGTAATTCACTCACACACACACATACTGCACATAGCACACACTGGGCAAGATTACAAGTTGCGCGTTATGATTTTTCAGCGTGCGATGTGGTCTTTTCGCAATCAATTTCCATTGCGCAGGTATTACAACTCTTGAAAAAGTGCGATTGTGCGTGCGCATTCTCGTTTTATGCAACAATCCTTTCCGCGCTCGAAGAGCTGTAGTTAATGGTTTTGCACAACATAAAAGTTTCACGAAACACTTAAAAAATACACTACAAAGTACAGTTACACTCATATTAACACTGTCTAATAAAATTATTTAAAAAAAAGTATTGCACACAAAAGTTATAAGGGATCAAAGTTATATGCAATCTTGGGGACTAGAAAAAAAAAGGCAACGCAGGGATTAATATGCATAGAGATATGTTTAGCTATGGAGATAGTTAAAATATTTCACAATACAATCTTATGCACATTAAACAATGTCTCAAGGATTTTCAAAGAGATATTCACATATAGATCTCTAGATATCTAGACATACATTTATTCATATACATATCCAGCTATAAATAGATATATCAGTCCAAAAATCATCACATATATAGAGAAATATTTATTTATAAATAAATAGAGCATATTCCATTCCGAAAAATTTTCGCAATATGAAATATTTGCATTTTTAGTTTTCATTTTCTTCATGTACATAGTGTAGTGAACTTTCAACATAATTAGTAAATTAGATGTACTGTAGCCAAGTATTGACTAACAATCCTTCTAAATGACCTGATGTGTGTTAGTTCCTGTATATATGTTATACTATACCAGGGGGGATTGTTACAGATGGGTATGACTTCATATTTGGAAAGTCAAATATTTGCTATGTGGATGTAACAGACATGTTTTGGATGACCTAAAACTCAAAACACGGAGTAGTCTTTACAATTTGACACTCATTAAAACCGTAGACATTAAAAGGAGACTTCCCTCTGGTACACTGTACTAAGTTGGTCAGAATTTCATAAAAACAGAACTGTTAGGCCTTTTGCAAGTGGAGGGTAAGCTAGAGCATGCACCATAGGAAAACATAGATATACATTCCCACATATAATAATAATACGAATTTTTAAAGCTCTAAAATATTCTTAGTAGTTATTTAGAGCCTTCTATTTTGGACCAAATCTTCCTCCTTTAACATGTTACCTTTTGCATAAAGTAGATCTTTCCAACATATATAGTCATAGCATGACTGATTTTTAGGTTGTAATAGACTTGAAATATATGTTGCCCTTTGATGACACCATTGTTATCAACTAAATACTTTATTATTTATCAAATAAATATATATGGCAATAACAACACATACTTTGTGCAAATTAAATCTTTGATCCATGGTTTTGGAACATTCCCAAAGCTCGTGTTAATTTAGCATGGTGCAAAGCATAAATTCACTCTAAGAATCATTCATGATCTTTGCTTTTCTTTTCAATCATCATTCACAATTAGTATAGATTGGACATGTTTTGCTGAGGCTTAAAGTCTAAGCAATACTTAATCACAGTGTTTTTCCTCATTAGACTATCTAATATAAAAGGCAACTGCTCAGATCTGCATATTCAATAATGCTGCAATGTGACCTTGTACTGATTGATTTTCAAGTATTCCCTTCCCCTGGCTACAAATGCATATTAAGCTCTTTGCAGTTCAAGTCTCAAGGACAAGTTCACATTAATGTGTAAATTATTAAACTAAATACCTATACCACCCAAATATATATTTTTTTCTTTAATTCCATTGTCTGACTTTCTTGAGCTGTTGAATTTGCTATGAGTCTCTCTTTTACTATGATCACATATTTCATATAACAAATTTAGTATAAAATTGCAGTAATATATAGCCTCAGCTATTAAATAAGGAATAAATTAAACATGTCAGTTTGAAAAAACTTTCTTTATTAATAGAAATCTAAGAGAATGAATACTGCTAAAATCACCATCCTCTAAAAAAAATAGATATGCCAAACCCAATAAAATACTACATAAATATTAAAAATCACAAAAAGAATACATTTCTAGCAATTTGTATTACTATGTACAATCTTTTAGGCAAAATTCACTATGCAAAGTCCATTGTAGACTGCACTAACCAGGATTGCATAAATGTGGTTGGTAAAGAACAGGGGTATCAAGTAAGTGATTAGGAACTAAATATACTAGCAACTAGAAATGCAGTGTAGGGCTTAGTATAAGCCTGGAGCAGTCTAAGGGTTAAGGCTGTAGGAGAGTGGGTTAGAAGAGAGAGGGATGGTGCTGGGGTGCAACATTGTTGCAATTCAGGGTAGGCCCCTCCTTACCTGTAGAAAAAGCTAGGCTCCCCCTTGCAACTTCCTCTTCTTCTCCGGATCCTGGCTGAAGCAGTTTTGTTAGCAGTTCTGTTACCATCAGTGCAGCTATGCATCGTTCCAGACGCTCTACTTTGCCTCCTAGACGTTACCAGTCGGAGCAGGAAATTCCTGGACCTGCAAATGAAAAAATAAAGATAAGTGTTCCATCTGTTTCTAATGTTTCATCTGTTACTGAGGACGATTTAGATGTCATTCCCCCAACTCAATATACTACTGTTGTTTCAGCTCAGATCCATAATGTGGAAGAGCAGGAGAATATTAATATTGAGCTAGCTCAGGAAACCCCCATATCTCAAACATTGCAGTCCCAGCAAGTTAATTTGCCCCTTGATAGTGTTCAAGCCTCATTTATTAGTGCTGTCCCCCCTGCTGCTATGTCAGCAGTTTCAGACCTGTTAAAAAATATTATCTCTGCTATGGCTGCATCCTCCCCAGGGCCCAGCACAGCTCCGGTTGTTCCCCCTCATAATCCTTTTGGCCAGGACCAAGAACAGCCTTTAGTTACCCCCAGCAGGCCTCGCCCTTTGTCACCTCTAAATGCGGCACCACACGTGGTAGCACGCGGTCCCCAGCCCGGCCGGGACATGGCCTATGCAACCGCCGCCCAACCCGCCGTTCAACCTGCCACACAAGATCAACCTCCCCCAAGGCACACTATTACTGAGGCCCATAGTAATCCTGGGCCTACGCTTCAGTCCCCAGGGCCTAGCAGTCTCCTAGGCCAGCCGCGTGGTCCGGGGCCGTCTTCCGGTGAAAACGCCATGTCAGTGACGGCACCGGAAGTGGCCAGCGGCACTTCCGGCTTGGCAGACTCCCGCGCGGTCGCAAGGACATCGGCTCCCGGTGCAACACTACATGCAGGTGAGCACCGAGAGTCGTCCTTGGCCGTTGGCGGGTTATCAGTGGGGGGTCGGAGGGCCATTAGCAGCGCAAGTAATCAGCGCAAGCAGCCAGCACATATGAACGCTAATCCTCAGGGGCCTCAAAGGGGTCGCTCCATCATAAGAGGTAGTACCAGGCAGATAGCCAGTAATAGAGGTAGAGGGGCACGCAGTGTTAACCATTCCAGGGTAATGAGGCCATTACAATTTTCGCAAGGGGGAGATAACATAAATGCTATAACGGGTCAATCGGCCATTCAGCAGGCCGCTCCCGATATTGTTAACCCACACAGGGCTGCAAGTGGTTTAATCCAAGCGGCCGCTCAGCCGCAGGGTATTTTCATTAACACACAATTGTCTGATCATAGTCTGCATGTGAATCAGGGCACAGATCCCAGTATGCATGTGAATCAGGGCATTGAAAATCATTTACCACCCTCCATTGGTGTGAATGCGGTTGTGCATGGTGTGAACGTACAAGCAGCAGCTCAGGTACACAATACACCCCTTGTTGGCATGCATAGTTCAAATGTTCAAGCTTTAGGCCAGGGACAGCATCATATCATGACAGGCATGCAGGGTGTACAAGCACTGCAGGGTGTACAAGCACTAGGTCAGGGACTCCACTCACCCATGGCAGTCACGCAGGGCACTCATGCACAATCAATAAGTCAGGGTATCCATACCCCTATCATAGGCCAGCAGAGTGTGATTGCACAGGCATCTGCGAATGGGCAGTCAGGGATTTCATACCCCTATGGTGATGGCTGCGAATAATCCTCAAGTTGCAAACACTCCTCACACAGGTCATCAAACCCTTGCTACTGATAATCCAGACACATCCATTGGGCAAAGTGCTCGCCAAATTTTATCTCTTTTGCAGGGAGCAATTGGATCGCAAAGCGCTGATAAAGCACGAAGCACCACTGCCGCAGTCATGAACGGGGCTGATGCAGGAGTAGCAGGCATTCCAGGGGGAGCAGTAGCTACCACCTCCACTGTACAGCAAGGGTCATCCGGAGTTACCCTCCAGAACCAGCAAGCAGGCCAGCCCGTTACCACCATGGATCAGGGACCTCCTGCCATTAGTCACGGTGAGAATGCTTTATTTACACACAATGACAATGACCATTCTTCTTCTGACTCATCCTCTTCTGACTCAGGGTCTGAGACTGACTCTTCCTTGGGTTTACAGGGGTCAGGCCAGAAGAAAATGTTCAGAATGATTAAGAAAATTTTAAAGAGGGGGTTCGCGCCAAATAATAAGCAGGATAGCGCAAATAACACCGCCCCGCAACAACCAGCAACCTCTACTGAGGTGCCAGCTGAACCCCTTCCTACCAGGGCCATCTCAGAAAGGCGAGCAGCCCTTTATGGGGATGCAAGCCCAGGCAAAATCTACTCATTGCACAGACACCTACGCAAAAAAGTGGTCAGTAGGATTCACTGTGGGAAATATGTTAATATATTTGACCTTTCAGTGGAGGCGTATAGGCAGAAAGAGAGGAGCGCTGAGGGAACAGGGCCTAAAAAATTTAAACGACCTGACACTTTTGACGAGTGGCTCCAGTGCTTCAGGGTTTTCTCCTCCTGTTATATAGAGAAGTACCTCTCCCAGAGTTTGGCTATCCTTAAATACACAGACACTATTCACTGGATTCAGCGTAATCACAGTGAAGGTGTCTGGAGGGAATATGACGCTGAGTTCAGAAGGAAAATGGCAGGAAATCCTACATTAACTTTTGATTCTACTGACAACCAGTTGTGGCAGCGGATGGACCCCAAGGGGGGCGCACCCACAGCTGTAAACTCAACTCAGCAATCAGCCCAGCAGTCCTTTCGCAACAATAGAAGCAGGAAAAGGGGGGGGGAACTTGCTGGCCCTTTGCAGGATAAAAAATGCGACAAGGGTAGCGCTCGCGCTTTCAGACATGTCTGCAGGTACTGCTCCGGTCCACACCCTGGCAGTGACTGTATCAAACGTAGGGACAATGCCACTAACAATAAGCCCCCTTCAGCAAGCATGGGCCAGAAAGGCGGAAACGCCAGTTAAGGTCCATGCGATGGCACCCTGGTTGTGGGCCTACCCAGACCAGGCTGCGGCTCGTATGTTATGGGAGGGTTTTTCATTTGGTTTTCATATCCCCACAGTCAGGCACATTAGGGGGAAGAAATTTAATAGGAACCTTATTTCGGCATACCAACACCCTGACGTAGTGTGGGATAAAATTAATAAAGAAGTGGCTTTAGGACGCATGGCTGGCCCCTTTACTGCCCCACCTTGATTTGGTCATTTCCCCGCTGGGGGTGGTCCCTAAAAAAGACCCAGGGAAGTTTCGCCTCATTCAGCACCTGTCATACCCGAAAGGTAGCTCAGTCAACGATGCCATTGACCCCCAACTCAGCTCAGTGCGTTATCAATCTTTTGATAGCGCGCTAGACCTGGTCAGGAGGGCGGGGCCAGGTGCTTTATTGGCGAAACTAGACATTGAGTCAGCATTTAGGCTTCTTCCACTTCACCCCTCAGTTTTCCATCTCATGGGTTGCAAGTTTGCAGGTGCGTACTATGTAGATCGCTGCCTGCCCATGGGCTGCTCTTTGTCATGTGCTTTGTTTGAAGCATTTAGCAGTTTCCTTCATTGGGTTGTAGCTTCAGAAGTGGGCAGCGATTCCATAGCACACTACATGGATGATTTTCTCATTGTGGGAAAAGCAGGCTCAGATGAATGTATATCCACAATGAACAGAATGCGCAGCGTCATGAGACACTTCGGGGTGCCCCTGGCAGAGGACAAAACACAAGGCCCCACGTCTTGTTTAGTTTTCCTGGGAATCGAAATCGATACCCAGGCTAGGCTCTGTAGGTTGCCACCTGATAAAGTTCAGGGCATGCTTGAGGCGGTCAGAGCGGCAGTCTCTAACTCAGTTATTTCCCTGAAACAGTTACAATCTATGTTAGGCTTGCTTAATTTCGCTTGCAGAGTTATCCCCATGGGTCGGGTTTTTAACTGTAGACTGGAAAGACAGCTTAGTGGTAGGTCAAACCCGAAGTCAAAAATAACACTAGGGAGTGATTTGCTAGCTGACCTCATAGTCTGGGAAAAATTTCTCACGCGGTTTAACGGGATACGGGTCTGGCGTACCCTTCCCATGTCAAGCCAGTTACTGCACCTTTTCACTGACGCAGCTGGATCGCACGGCTACAGGGCCTATTTCCAGGGAGAGTGGAGCGCAGAGCCTTGGCCAAAGTCCTGGGCCCCAGCGGGACTTACTCGCAACCTAACCCTCCTGGAACTATTCCCTGTGGTCTTGGCGGTCGAGCTGTGGGGTAATAAATTAGCGAACGGGACTGTTGTGTTCTGGACGGACAACATCAGTGTGGTTTTTGCGATTAATAACTTGTCAGCCACCTCAGCAAAGGTTATTACTTTGCTGCGCCACCTGGTGTTGCGCTGTCTGGACCTTAACATCCAGTTCCAGGCCCGGCATGTCCCGGGTGTTAACAATGTAGTAGCCGACGCCCTGTCACAATTTGAATGGGTGACATTTCGCCAGTTAGTCCCCGGAGCTGCAGCAGTAGGTTTACGCTGTCCTGATTTCCTTTGGCAGCTCGTCCTTCCTGGATAGCCTTGCTTCCGTTGGTTCGCTCCTCCTTAGCACCATCCACTTGGAACGCCTATGCCTGCATGTGGTCCGAATGGGACAATTTCTGTGCGTCCAGGGGAGCCGATGCTGCTCAGGGATCTCGGGACACATTCCATGATTGGCTGGTGAGTTTGCACGCTTCTGGGCTCCGTCAGGGGGCCATACAGTCCAAATTGGCCGCCCTATCATTTTTCTATAGGGCGTTATCCATTCCTGACCCAACAAATTCCTTTTTTATCAGACAGGTGGTCAAGGGTTGGGGCAGATTGCAGCAGCGGAAAATAGACACACGCGAACCCATCACCCGCGAGCGCCTGGAGCAATTGCTCCTGGCGCTCGACGAGGTCTGTATATCAGATTTTTAAGCGCTACTCTTCAAAACTGCATTTAACCTGGCCTTCGCAGCCGCTCTTAGAGTTAGCGAGATAGTAGCACCCTCCAGGCAGGCGTCAGGGGAGGGTATTCAATTACAGCATATCAGAGCGGCTCCGGGTTCCTTACTTCTTTTCCTTCCACGATCTAAAACAGATCAGGAGGGAAGGGGAACTTGGATCCCCGTTCACCCTCAAGTAAACAGCGCATGCTGCCCGGTTAACTGCGTTAACCTCTATTTGGCTCAAAGGCCGCCTGTCCCGGGACAATTTCTGGTCCACTCGGACGGCAGATCCCTGTCCAAATTTCAGTTCAGTAGGGTTCTGAAGTTGGCGGCAGTCCAGGCGGGGCTGGACGCTAGCAGACTGGCCCCGCACTCTTTTCGCATAGGGGCAGCGACAAACGCGGCGCAAGCAGGCTCCTCGAGCGAGGACATAAAACGTATTGGGCGTTGGCGCTCCAATTGTTTCAGAACCTATGTCCGTCCAATTGTTTAATGTTTATATGTTTATTCCGAATACTAAAATGTTTGTCTCCACAGGCAATACCCCCGGAGTGAAGAGAATATGGATCGTGGGCCACTCCTTTGTCCACTGGGCCTCCCTCCGCACGTGACGGTAACCCTCCTTCCTCCCTTTTGAGGGATGGTCACGTGATCTCTGCAACCCCTCAGCGTCATCTCCTTAGGGCAGAGACCCCTCTGCTGCTGTTCCCGTTGGGCCGGTGATCTCCTTGCTGTTCTGGGTTAGCTGGTCTCTATGCCGTCATATATTTTTCAGTTCTACCAGTTCTATCTAGTTGGTTAGGTTAATAAAATTTTATGGCCTGTGACGGTCACAACATTTTCCCATAAAAAGCTTGTCTGTCGTTATTTCGCACTACATGCACATGTACATAGTTATTTAAATTAAGTTATGTTAAATTCTCTCCTCTGTGAAGAAGGATCCGGTAAGCATTTAATCCCTTAATGCAGTGTAGGGCTTAGTATAAGCCTGGAGCAGTCTAAGGGTTAAGGCTGTAGGAGAGTGGGTTAGAAGAGAGAGGGATGGTGCTGGTGTGCAACATTGTTGCAATTCAGGGTAGGCCCCTCCTTACCTGTAGAAAAAGCTAGGCTCCCCCTTGCAACTTCCTCTTCTTCTCCGGATCCTGGCTGAAGCAGTTTTGCCCTCCCTCCCTTCCCTTGGTTAATGTTGTTGCAAATTGACAGCACCTCAATGGCAAGGCTATGGCTACTCACCCTAGGCCCAATAAGCCATTGCTGTAGGATATGGATCTCCTCTCCCTGTTATGCGGTTTACACGGCTTGGTAACAGGGAATCCTTATCTAAGTGGAAGATCTTCTTTCACCCTGGCGGCGGGAGATCCTCGGTCCTGTTGCGCAGGAGAAGGTTGCTAGGGGTGAGTGATGACCAGACTTCCGGGGAGGAGCGGTAGGCCCTCACGTGCACTTGACGGTAACCCTCCTTCCTCCCTTTTGAGGGATGGTCACGTGATCTCTACAACCCCTCAGCGTCATCTCCTTAGGGCAGAGACCCCTCTGCTGCTGTTCCCGTTGGGCCGGTGATCTCCTTGCTGTTCTGGGTTAGCTGGTCTCTATGCCGCCATATATTTTTCAGTTCTACCAGTTCTATCTAGTTGGTTAGGTTAATAAAATTTTATGGCCTGTGACGGTCACAACATTTTCCCATAAAAAGCTTGTCTGTCGTTATTTCGCACTACATGCACATGTACATAGTTATTTAAATTAAGTTATGTTAAATTCTCTCCTCTGTGAAGAAGGATCCGGTAAGCATTTAATCCCTTAGTGGTAGAGCATGGTGGGAGTTGAAGCCCACAACATACACAGTATATTTATCTTGTGAGTGACAAGTGAAGTGATCATTCTAGAACTGTATAACAGCTAAAAAGTGATATTTATCCAAGCACTGCATAGTGGGAGTCTACACTGGATGCTTGTCTTTATATTTATCTTGTGAGTGCCTATATAGAACATCAACTAGTCACACTTCTAAGAACCCTAAAAGAAAATGACAGCCCAAATTAATGGTTCATTTATTAAACAAGGGAGGGCCAGATGAAACTATCTTGAGGGCTGCATATAGCCCTGGGGCCGGTACTTTGAGACCACTGGTATAGAGAGACTGCATAAACACAGTTGGTAGAATGATATTGCATAAACATGATCAGTACAGTGAGATTGTATAAACACGGATGGTAGGATGATATTGTTTTATTAGAATTTGAAGGAATTGTACTAATTAGAAAATGCTGAAGATCTAAAAAAATAGTCTACTTCATAGTAGGTACTATGAAGGAGCATTAGAAAAAAACATTACAGGAGATATTGACTATCAAAAGAGAACTGTTGAAAGATATGAGGGGAAAATATAAACCTGATGAAGGGAAGTTTTTGACCACATTCAATACAGTAGAAAATTTGGCAAGATATGTGACATTATCAAAAAATATCTCCCCTTATTAGAGAAAGATCCTAAATTGTATAAATGAGACAAGGGGTAGATGTATCAAATGTCAGGGGGGGACATGATCCGCATACGCTGTCAGCATTTATCGTTGCACAAGCATTTCTGGTGAAATGCTTGTGCAATGCTGCCCCCTGCACATTTGCGGCCAATCGGCAGCTAGCAGGAGGTGTCAATCATCCCGATCGTATCCGATCGGGATGATTGTTGTCCGCCACCTCAGAGGTAACAGAACATTTTTCTTTCATAATTCAGATATAGAATACAATTTTAAACAACTTTCTAATTTACTTCTACTTTTTAATTTGCTTTCTTCTCTTGTTATCCTTTCCTGAAAGGTTTATCTAGGCAAGCTCAGGAGCAGCAAAGAGCATAGGCTACAATCTAAACCAGATAAACAGGAAGGAGGGGGCGCTGGTCTATAGTTTGTAATATCTCAAAGGACACAAGATATACATATAAAAGAGTCCCAACAATAATACAAATGGGGTGATGCTGGATCAAAGTTCAAATTCAGATTAAAGAGTGGGCTTTCTTCCAAACGGTGGCTGCCTCCTCCTCACCAAAAATGTCCAGGAATACTATAAAAGACAAAACAAAGGGGCGCCTCATGTGTGGTATTATCAAATTCAAACGTGCCACAGAAAATTTAAAGCCAAATGGGTACTCACAAGGCTTTTGAGCACACCTATGTGCTTGTAGGAACAGGCTGCAGATTTTACCAGGTGTGACAGCTCACCCACAGAGGATATCAGTCATTAACTGCAGTGGAAAGATGAAACACAAAACAAGCACCAAATAGTGCAGATCACTAGGGATCTAATAGTAGCTTAGCACAGGTCAAAAAGTGGGTACTCACATATTGGATGAGCGCAACTATGTGCTAGTAGGATCAAGCTGTCAGATTTGGATGTGGTGTGTCAGCTTACCACCAAGGAACTATTCTTCAGTATGCAGTATCCAGGTATGGCAAAATCCATCCTGTTTGTTAGGCTCCCATTCAAGCAGGTGCAGGTAAATGGAACCACTCACAAAGGTATTTTTGTAAGATAAAAATACTATTTATTATAAAAACAAAGTTAAAAAAATAAATGTACAAAAGAGTGGAAGGCGGGTATACAATCTAGCCCCCTATAGATGCAACACATTTCTCGGAATACAAGTCGTTTCTTCAGGCATAATATTTACCCTGCTTTAAACCTGATTTTTATATCTACTGCCTAATACTAACTGACATTAGCCTCCCTGTCAAAGGGGCGTGTTTCTTAATAAAAAATAAAAATTATATTTACTTCCTGACCATCCTAATACCCCGGTCTACTATCACATCCCCAAGATCCATAAAAACCGTACCAAACCACCTGGAAGACCTATTATTGCGAGGATTAACAGCTTAACTGATAGATTATCGGAATATATTGATCTCCTGTTACAAAAATACATCACAAAGCTACCCTCTTATTTTAGAGACACTACTGATCTGTTGAATAAATTATCAACGATCAAGAAAAGAGGTGAGCATTGTTTATGGATGACATGTGACGTTGGATCTTTGTATTCAAACATAGACCACCAGTTGGGTTTAGATGCTGTGGGGAGTTATCTTGAGAGTGACATATATTTACCACTAAGGCAACAAGAGTTTATTCTAGTCTGTATCAAATATATATTATCACATAAATATTTTCAGTTTCTAGATGATTATTATTTGCAGATTAAAGGAACGGCCATGGGTACCATATTCACCACCAGCTTTGCCAATTTATTTATGGGCAAATTTGAAGAAAACTATATATACAACTCGAGCTGGGAGGTGAATCTGGTATTCTATGGCCGTTACATAGATGATCTGATTTTCATATGGGATGGCCCATTAGAGGAAGCCACATTATTCCTGGATAGTTTAAATATTTTACTCACAATATACAGAGAGAAACAATTGAATTTCTAGACGTAAATTTAAAGTGGACATGTCTGGGGGATGTTGAGTCTTCCACCTATTTTAAGGAGGTAGACAGTAATAATTTCCTCCATTTCTCTAGTAGTCATCTTAATAGCTGGAAGACCAACATCCCCTACAGTCAGTTCAGACGTATTAGAAGAAATTGCAGTACTATGACATCATATGATAATCAATCTGAAATTTTAATTGCAAGATTTAAGGAGAAGGGCTACCCTAGAGAATTGATCAAAGATAGTTATATGAAAGCGAGAAATGAAGATAGGAACACTATTCTTGCGCCCAAATTAGAAAGTACGAATACTTTAAAAGATGAAAAACAACCGAAGGGCCCTATTTTCATTACACAATACAACTCAGAACATAAGATAATAAGACAAATTCTTAAAGATCCCATTCTCAGAAATAGTACAGAAAATCAGAATCTGAAAGTAGTTTATCGCAGAGCACCTACGCTTAAACAGAAACTTGCGCCTAGTAAAGTTGTAATATCAAAGAAACAGAACATACACAATTCGAGTCAACATGCTAATAAAGAAAGAACAGGAACATACAGATGTAACAAAGCAAGATGCCACATGTGCAAACACATCACACATGGAAGTAAAACTATAAAATGTCACACTACAGGAGAAATCATCACCATAAAAAGTAGAATTGACTGTGGCACTTGTTATGTGATCTATGTGCTTACATGCAAATGCGGCCTTCAATATTTGGGCCGCACGTGCAGAAATATTCTAATAAGATGGAACGAACATTGGAGAAATATAAAAAATTGCTCCATGAAACATAATGTATCAAGACACAGCACAGTCCAACATAACGGTAGTCATCACACATATTGAATAACCCCCTTGGAATACATTGCCCCTAGGGTGGGCGTTATTAGATATATTTGTTTGCGCCAGAGGGAAACATAATGGATCTATAAGTTTCAGACACTATTTCCCTCTGGCCTAAACGAAGCAATAGATCTGTCTGCTTTTTGACTTCTTATACATAGAATGGCCACAATCATCATTTAATATTATTTTCTATTTCTATAGAATACTAGGTATTTACTAACTTATATTGTATCAACTATTATTATGAACACATTTTTGACACCTTAATACTACATCACAATGGGACAGACACTAACATAGGAAGTGCTTATTATTTTTAATTTATTTTGTAGAATTTTACACATTAAGGCCTAGATTTAGAGTTCGGCGGTAGCCGTCAAAACCAGCGTTAGAGGCTCCTAACGCTGGTTTTGGCCGCCCGCTGGTATTTGGAGTCAGTGATTAAAGGGTCTAACGCTCACTTTTCAGCCGCGACTTTTCCATACCGCAGATCCCCCTACGCCATTTGCGTAGCCTATCTTTTCAATGGGATCTTTCTAACGCCGGTATTTAGAGTCGTTTCTGCAGTGAGCGTTAGAGCTCTAACGACAAGATTCCAGCCGCCTGAAAATAGCAGGAGTTAAGAGCTTTCTGGCTAACGCCGGTTTATAAAGCTCTTAACTACTGTACCCTAAAGTACACTAACACCCATAAACTACCTATGTACCCCTAAACCGAGGTCCCCCCACATCGCCGCCACTCGATTAAAATTTTTAACCCCTAATCTGCCGACCGCCACCTACGTTATACTTATGTACCCCTAATCTGCTGCCCCTAACCCCGCCGACCCCTATATTATATTTATTAACCCCTAACTTGCCCCCCACAACGTCGCCGCAAGCTACTTAAAATAATTAACCCCTAATCTTCCGACCGCAAATCGCTGCCACCTACGTTATCCCTATGTACCCCTAATCTGCTGCCCCTAACATCGCCGACCCCTATGTTATATTTATTAACCCCTAATCTGCCCCCCACAACGTCGCCTCCACCTGCCTACACTTATTAACCCCTAATCTGCCGAGCGGACCTGAGCGCTACTATAATAAATGTATTAACCCCTAATCCGCCTCACTAACCCTATCATAAATAGTATTAACCCCTAATCTGCCCTCCCTAACATCGCCGACACCTACCTTCAATTATTAACCCCTAATCTGCCGACCGGAGCTCACCGCTATTCTAATAAATGTATTAACCCCTAAAGCTAAGTCTAACCCTAACACTAACACCCCCCTAACTTAAATATAATTTACATCTAACGAAATAAATTAACTCTTATTAAATAACTTATTCCTATTTAAAGCTAAATACTTACCTGTAAAATAAATCCTAATATAGCTACAATATAAATTACATTTATATTATAGCTATTTTAGGATTAATATTTATTTTACAGGCAACTTTGTAATTATTTTAACCAGGTACAATAGCTATTAAATAGTTAAGAACTATTTAATAGTTACCTAGTTAAAATAATTACAAATTTACCTGTAAAATAAATCCTAACCTAAGTTATAATTAAACCTAACACTACCCTATCAATAAAATAATTAAATAAACTACCTACAATTACCTACAATTAACCTAACACTACACTATCAATAAATTAATTAAACACAATTGCTACAAATAAATACAATTAAATAAACTATCTAAAGTACAAAAAATAAAAAAGAACTAAGTTACAGAAAATAAAAAAATATTTACAAACATAAGAAAAATATTACAACAATTTTAAACTAATTACACCTACTCTAAGCCCCCTAATAAAATAACAAAGACCCCCAAAATAAAAAATTCCCTACCCTATTCTAAAATACAAAAATTACAAGCTCTTTTACCTTACCAGCCCTGAACAGGGCCCTTTGCGGGGCATGCCCCAAGAAGTTCAGCTCTTTTGCCTGTAAAAGAAAACATACAATACCCCCCCCCCCCAACATTACAACCCACCACCCACATACCCCTAATCTAACCCAAACCCCCCTTAAATAAACCTAACACTAATCCCCTGAAGATCTTCCTACCTTGTCTTCACCATACCAGGTTCACCGATCCGTCCTGGCTCCAAGATCTTCATCCAACCCAAGCGGGGGTTGGCGATCCATAATCCGGTGCTGAAGAGGTCCAGAAGAGGCTCCAAAGTCTTCATCCTATCCGGCAAGAAGAGGACATCCGGACCGGCAAACATCTTCTCCAAGCCGCATCTTCTATCTTCTTCCATCCGGTGCGGAGCGGGTCCATCTTGAAGCAGGCGACGCGGATCCATCCTCTTCTTCCGATGTCTCCCGACGAATGACGGTTCCTTTAAGGGACGTCATCCAAGATGGCGTCCCTCGAATTCCGATTGGCTGATAGGATTCTATCAGCCAATCGGAATTAAGGTAGGAATTTTCTGATTGGCTGATGGAATCAGCCAATCAGAATCAAGTTCAATCCGATTGGCTGATCCAATCAGCCAATCAGATTGAGCTCGCATTCTATTGGCTGTTCCGATCAGCCAATAGAATGCGAGCTCAATCTGATTGGCTGATTGGATCGGCCAATCGGATTGAACTAGATTCTGATTGGCTGATTCCATCAGCCAATCAGAAAATTCCTACCTTAATTCCGATTGGCTGATAGAATCCTATCAGCCAATCGGAATTCGAGGGACGCCATCTTGGATGACGTCCCTTAAAGGAACCGTCATTCGTCGGGAGACATCGGAAGAAGAGGATGGATCCGCGTCGCCTGCTTCAAGATGGACCCGCTCCGCACCGGATGGAAGAAGATAGAAGATGCGGCTTGGAGAAGATGTTTGCCGGTCCGGATGTCCTCTTCTTGCCGGATAGGATGAAGACTTTGGAGCCTCTTCTGGACCTCTTCAGCACCGGATTATGGATCGCCAACCCCCGCTTGGGTTGGATGAAGATCTTGGAGCCAGGACGGATCGGTGAACCTGGTATGGTGAAGACAAGGTAGGAAGATCTTCAGGGGATTAGTGTTAGGTTTATTTAAGGGGGGTTTGGGTTAGATTACGGGTATGTGGGTGGTGGGTTGTAATGTTGGGGGGGGTATTGTATGTTTTCTTTTACAGGCAAAAGAGCTGAACTTCTTGGGGCATGCCCCGCAAAGGGCCCTGTTCAGGGCTGGTAAGGTAAAAGAGCTTGTAATTTTTGTATTTTAGAATAGGGTAGGGAATTTTTTATTTTGGGGGTCTTTGTTATTTTATTAGGGGGCTTAGAGTAGGTGTAATTAGTTTAAAATTGTTGTAATATTTTTCTTATGTTTGTAAATATTTTTTTATTTTCTGTAACTTAGTTCTTTTTTATTTTTTGTACTTTAGATAGTTTATTTAATTGTATTTATTTGTAGCAATTGTGTTTAATTAATTTATTGATAGTGTAGTGTTAGGTTAATTGTAGGTAATTGTAGGTAGTTTATTTAATTATTTTATTGATAGGGTAGTGTTAGGTTTAATTATAACTTAGGTTAGGATTTATTTTACAGGTAAATTTGTAATTATTTTAACTAGGTAACTATTAAATAGTTCTTAACTATTTAATAGCTATTGTACCTGGTTAAAATAATTACAAAGTTGCCTGTAAAATAAATATTAATCCTAAAATAGCTATAATATAAATGTAATTTATATTGTAGCTATATTAGGATTTATTTTACAGGTAAGTATTTAGCTTTAAATAGGAATAAGTTATTTAATAAGAGTTAATTTATTTCGTTAGATGTAAATTATATTTAAGTTAGGGGGGTGTTAGTGTTAGGGTTAGACTTAGCTTTAGGGGTTAATACATTTATTAGAATAGCGGTGAGCTCCGGTCGGCAGATTAGGGGTTAATAAGTGTAGGTAGGTGTCGGCGACGTTGTGGGGGGCAGATTAGGGGTTAATAAATATAACATAGGGGTCGGCGATGTTAGGGCAGCAGATTAGGGGTACATAGGGATAACGTAGGTGGCGGCGGTTTACGGAGCGGCAGATTAGGGGTTAAAAGTGTAATGCAGGGGTCAGCGATAGCGGGGGCGGCAGATTAGGGGTTAATAAGTGTAAGGTTAGGGGTGTTTAGACTCGGGGTACATGTTAGAGTGTTAGGTGCAGACGTAGGAAGTGTTTCCCCATAGGAAACAATGGGGCTGCGTTAGGAGCTGAACGCTGCTTTTTTGCAGGTGTTAGGTTTTTTTTCAGCTCAAACAGCCCCATTGTTTCCTATGGGAGAATCGTGCACGAGCACGTTTTTGAGGCCGGCCGCGTCCGTAAGCAACTCTGGTATCGAGAGTTGCATTTGCGGTAAAAATGCTCTACGCTCCTTTTTTGGAGCCTAACGCAGCATTTGTTTGAACTCTCGATACCAGAGTTAAATTTATGGTGCGGCAAGAAAAAAACCCGCGGAGCGTTAACAGCCCTTTTACCGCCGAACTCTAAATCTAGGCCTAAGTATATATTCTGTTGTGAGCACACATTTATTGTCCAACATGTAGTCTTATTATTTAATATTGATTTGAGACACGGTCACTTTTGAATGATAGATTGGTTTTTAGTTCTTATGTATTACATACAGAGCATATTAAGACACACACATATTTAGAATATTCACTATTGTATAGTTTACACAGATATGATTGTAAATATGTCGGTGTATTATTTCCTGGACATATATATTATAGACACATATTTTGATGTTCCGAATTGATAATCATAATTAATTTATTCATTATTATTCTTTAGATGTATCACTTACATTTGTGATCATGACTCTTAGATTAGAGTTAATGTAGGATATTTTAAGTAAAATATGGTATTGGCTGCCACACGTAAAAAATTATTGAGCATACTTGGATATCCATTTGGCCATATAGCACTTATTAGAAAACACACAGATTTAAGCACTTTTTTTCTCTTGTATAGTTTTTATTAATTTCCAAAGTGTTGGGCACATTATTTCCTGAACATATATATCATCACAGTTTATGTTTGTTTAGCTTTTTTGACCTATTGGTATATATCATCACAGTTCATGTTTTTCTAGTATTTATGATCTATTGGTAAATCATAGATCATTTAGTTTGAACGTAGTAATGACGTGTCAGCAATCCGGCTAACTATGTTGGTTGTAGATAGAGGATTTCCCCTGTTAAGACATGATGCGTCCCGATGTTATTATGGATCGTAGTGGGGGTCCGTCGATGGGCGGGGTTAGCCCACTGTCGTTAGGAAGTACACCCCCCCCATCCAATAGGTTAAAAATAATATCATAATGGGCCAGCCCTTCTAGTGTTTGTGAACCAATCAATATAGTGTGTATGTGAAATACGGATTAGCATAGTGTGCAGGCGAAATACGAATACAATACATTTTATGCCATTTATGTGGATAGTTTGATGATAATCATAACAATGAAAAACAACTTCAGACAACCTCAGACTATGTTGATTGTAGATAGAGGATTTCCCCTGTTAAGACGTGACGCGTCCCCATGTTATTGTGGATCGTAGTGGAGGTCCGTCGATGGGCGGGGTTAGCCCGCTGTCATTAGGAAGTAAACACCCTCCATCCAATAGGATAAAAATAATGTCATCATCGGCCAGCCCTTCTAGTGTTTGTGAACAAATCAATACAGTGTGTATGTGAAATACGGATTAGCATAATGTGCAGGCGAAATATGGATACAACTAGTACTAAAGCCCGTGTACACGGGCCATTTTTTGCAGTACAGCGGTTCCACCCCTTGCACTCTCCCCCCTCTCTTTTGCTCTCTCTTCCCCCCTCTCTTTTGCTTTCTCTCCCCCCTCTCCTTTGCTTTCTCTCTCCCCTCTTTTTCTCTCTCTCTCCCCTCTTTTGCTCTCTCTCTCCCCTCTTTGGCTCTCTCTCTCCTTTCTTTTGCTCTCTCTCCCCCCTCTTTTGTTCTCTCCCCCCTCTTTTGTTCTCTCCCCCCTCTTTTGTTCTTTCCCGCCTCTTTGGCTCTCTCCCCCCCTCTTTGGCTCTCCTCCCCCCTCTTTGGCTCTCCCCCCCCTCTTTGGCTTTCTCCCCCCCCTCTTTGGCTCTCTCCCCCCCCCCTCTTTGGCTCTCTCCCCTCTTTTGCTCTCTCTCCTCTTTGGCTCTCTCTCTCCCCCTCCTTTGGCTCTCCCCCCCCTTTGGCTCTCTCCCCCCCTTTGGCTCCCCCCCCCTTTGGCTCTCTCCCCCGCCTTTGGCTCTCCCCCCCTTTGGCTCTCTCCCCCCCTTTGGCTCTCTCCCCCCCCTCTTTGGCTCTCCCCCCCCCCTCTTTGGCTCTCCCCCCCCCTCTATGGCTCCCCCCCTCTTTGGCTCTGCCCCCCCCTCTTTGGCCCTGCCCCCCCCCCCTCTTTGGCTCTCTCTCCCCCCTCTTTGTCTCTCTCCCCTCTTTTGCTCTCCTCTTTGGCTCTCTTTCCTCTTTGGTTCTCTCTCTCCCCCCTCTTTGGCTCTCCCCCCCTTTATCTCTCTCCCCCCCTTTGGCTCTCTCCCCCCCTCTTTGGCTCTCTCCCCCCCGCTCTTTGGCTCTCCCCTCCTCTTTGGCTCTCCCCCCCTCTTTGGCTCTCTCTCCCCCCTCTTTGGCTCTCTCTCCCCCCTCTTTGGCTCTCTCTCCTTTTTGGCTCTTTTTCCTCTTTGGCTCTCTCTCTCCCCCCTCTTTGGCTCTCCCCCCCCTCCCCCCCTTCTCTTTGGCTCTCCCCCCCCTTCTCTTTGGCTCTCACCCCCTTCTCTTTGGCTCTCCCCCCCTTCTCTTTGGCTCTCCCCCCCTTCTCTTTGGATCTCCCCCCCTTCTCTTTGGCTCCCCCCCTTCTCTTTGGCTCTCCCCCCCTTCTCTTTGGCTCTCCCCCCCCTTCTCTTTGGCTCTCCCCCCAGTTCTCTTTGGCTCTCCCCCCCCCCTTCTCTTTGGCTCTCCCCCCCCTTCTCTTTGGCTCCCCCCCTTCTCTTTGCCCCCCCCCTTCTCTTTGGCTCCCCCCCCCTTCTCTTTGGCTCTCCCCCCCTTCTCTTTGGCTCCCCCCCCCCCTTCTCTTTGGCTCTCCCCCCCCTTCTCTTTGGCTCTCCCCCCTTCTCTTTGGCTCTCCCCCCCTTCTCTTTGGCTCTCCCCCCCTTCTCTTTGGCTCTCCCCCCCCCTTCTCTTTGGCTCTCCCCCCCTTCTCTTTGGCTCTCCCCCCCCCTTCTCTTTGGCTCTCCCCCCCCCCCCTTCTCTTTGGCTCTCCCCCCCTTCTCTTTGGCTCTCCCCCCCCTTCTTTTGTGCTCCCCCCCTTTGGCTCTCTCCCCCCCTCTTTGGCTCTCCCCCCCTTCTCTTTGGCTCCCCCCCTTTGGCTCTCCCCCCCCCCCTCTTTGGCCCTTCTCCCCCCCCTCTCCTGCTCCCTCTCTGGCTCTGTCTTCACATCGCGGGACCCCGCCCGGCCATGCCCCATCGCAGCGACACCCACCCGGTCACACCCCTCGCAACGCCCAGCCACGCCCCCATCGCAACGCTCCCGTCGGCCACAAACAGCTGTGAGGTCTGGGGAGCGCGTGGCCGCTTCTCACGCAGCAGACCTCACAGCTGTTGAGTAGCTTACCTCGTGCTCCCCAGACCTCACAGCTGTTTGTGCACCTCGCGCTCCCTATCTCAAGGCCAAGTGTGTTTGTCTCTACTGCGCATGACAGCTTCGGACAAACACACTTGGCCTTTTATAATATAGGATACATTTTATACCACTTATGTGGATGGTTTGATGATAATCGCAACAATGAAAAACAACCTCAGACAACCGCTGTAAATTACTAACACACGATAATCTCTAGAATATAAATTATATATATAAGAATGGCATCAGATTTAGAAGAGTTTGCACTCACGTATTGCTAAGCCGTAGAGAAATACGAGTAATCTATACTCATGATCAAACACACTTGGGCAATGAGTTTAAAACAAAAAGAGGGTTGTGAGTAATAACATGATATTAATGATGAACTGTTTACAACATAAAATCCCTCTGAATGCGCTATATATTATGGGATACGAATGTGAATGCAGATAATATATATTTTTTTTATTATCTGACATGTATAGAAATTGCTGGTCAATATCTTTTTTATAGATTTGTGATAGTTACTTTGCAAAGTCTTGTGTTTATATGTGTATTTAATGTTTGAAGCCTATGTAACCAAACACTGAGATCATCAGGTGTGTTTGATACTAATTAAGGGAACACGCCCCTTTGACAGGGAGGCTAATGTCAGTTAGTATTAGGCAGTAGATATAAAAAGCAAGTTTAAAGCAGGGTAAATATTATGCCTGAAGAAACGGCTTGCATGCCGAGAAACGTGTTGCTTCTATAGGGGGCTGGATTGTATACCCCCCTTCCACTCTTTTGTACATTTATTTTTTAACTTTGTTTTTATAATAAATAGTATTTTTATCTTACAAAAATGCCTTTGTGAGTGGTTCCATTTACCTGCACAAGCTTGAATGGGAGCCTAACAAACAGGATTTTGGGATACCTGGATACTGCATACTGAAGAATAGTTCCTTGGTGGTGAGCTAACACACCACATCCAAATCTGCCAGCTTGATCCTACTAGCACATAGGTGTGCTCATCCAATATGTGAGTACCCAGTTTTTGACCTGTGCTAAGCTACTATTAGATCCCTAGTGATCTGCACTATTTGGTGCTTGTTTTGTGTTTCAACTTTCCACTGCAGTTAATGACTGATATCCTCTGTGGGTGAGCTGTCACACCTGGTAAAATCTGCAGCCTGTTCCTACAAGCACATAGGTGTGCTCAAAAGCCTTGTGAGTACCCATTTTCTGTGGCACGTTTGAATTTGATAATACCACACATGAGGCGCCCGTTTGTTTTGTCTTTTAAAGAACATAGGCTCTAGCTGTTGATTGGTGGCTGGATATATTTACCAATTATCATTAGCTCACCCATATGTTCAACTAGAAACCAGTAGTGCACTGCTGCTCCTTCAGCAAATTATACCAAGAGAATGAAACAAATTAGATAATAGAAGTAAATTAAAAGGTTGTTTAAAATTGTATCCTCTATCTGAATCATGAAAGAAAAAATTTGGGTTTTATGTCCCTTTAAGCTTCAGGCGAACCTGAAACTTTGGGGATAGATTGCAGCATCCGCTGCTTGATAAATCTACCACAAGGTGTTAGATTTGTATCTAGGAGGGCAAAATCTTTGGGTAATATTGTGAAGAAGGATTTTTCTCTAATACAAATAACAACAGTTTGTTTCAAATGTAGAGGACATAGTTGGAAAAGTTGCCAACATGTAATAGTGGGTGATAAATTTAGTTTGATAGTAACAGGTACTATTTATGATTTAAGGAATTATGTCAATTGTGATACTAAATATGCAGTTATTGCATACAAGAGCATTTACTATCTTTGGATCTTCAACATCCTAAGACCCCAGTAGCTAAGGATTTGCTTTACATAGATCAGGGGGATGTTGGAAAAATTAAAATATAAAATATGTGCAATCTCTGTTAAAGTTCCTAGTGATAGACAATGTACTTAAGAAAATGCAAATGATTCTCAATAAAAAAGAGGTATTTTGGATGTATCATTTGTAAACAGGAAAACCAAATGGTATTAATGACATTTCTGATATAAAGTTGTTTACAGAATAATTATGTAGGGTCATATCTATAGATTCTTTTTTTCCACAATGATAACCCAATATACTAAGTGTACATAAATGTATTTTATTATATATTAATTCCACATTTGATATTAATATATTACTATTATACATTCATATTATACTTATTTAAATGTTATCATCATTTGGATTTCTATAAGTTTTTTTCACATTTTAATGGATTAACATTATACATTTATATGATACCCAAATTCAATGTTATTTATATTTGTGGAATTACATTGTTTTTTTTGTTTTTTTTTGTTATTTAGAGAAATGGTACTCGATTCACCACTATAGAGCTGTAAATATAAATTATAATCTTTACTGCTTTTCCTACAAATAACATTGAAACTGAGTACTTATTGTGTGTCTTTGTTTTAAGCCTTTCTGTTATATTTACTAGTGTAATTATGTAAAAGGTGCTATGTAATATGTTAACATAATAAGAGACATTGTAACTTTAAAAGTTAATATAATTTGGTACTGTAAGGGTTAAATGTCTAGACTACTTAAAGGACACAGGGAGACAGCTGTGTATCCCTGATGCAGTGCCGAATAGGAAGGAAACGCGTTGGATGAACAGCTGATATTAAGCTGAGATTGTGATGTCAATTTTTTATTGCATGTTGAATGCTGAAATTTTAACTTTTACTAAATTTGCGATCAGACTGTCTCTGTCATTATTGAAATGTTTATCCTGACAATGTATAACAATATTCATGTTAACACTTTTATTATAAGGGATATTCATGACATTGTATAATAATATTGATGTAAACACTTTTATTATAAGGGATATTCATGTTGAATGGTCATTGAAGTAGTGATTTGCATTTGTGTAAGATATAACTGGCAGGTTTCTGGTAACTTAGGAATCATGGTTTACTTTCAGCTTTGGTAAGATAATTCCACTTGAGATGGAAATCTACCAAGGTACAGATGCTCGAAATATACACTTTCACACAAACGCAATTTATGCTAGAAATATTGTGAAAAATACTTCTCCACTTGAAATTTAGGCCTAAATCAACATATTTAATTGATTTTGCAGAAAAGGCTCTCTCCCAATTGTTAGGTCTCTCATCTAACTCTAGAGCTAGAACAAGAGACCATTTATTAAATGTTGAGCGGACATGATTCGCTATAGCATACGCTGTAGGCATTTATCATTGCACAAACATTTCTAGTGAAATGCTTGTGCAATCCCCCCCATTCACAAGCGACCAATCGGCCGTTAACAGGGGCTGTCAATCATCTTAATTGTATCTGATTGGAATGATTTCAATCCGCAACCTAAAAGGTGACGGACAGGTTAGGGAGCAGCTTCCTAAATTCCATTTCAGGCAAGCCTGAAATTATGGGCCTCCGAAGTAGCATTGACGGCTTCATATCATTAAATATCATTAAATATCTTAACTTTTAATCCAAAATGGACATTTTGAGAGCATATAGGAAAACAACTACATTACAGTATCAGAACAAGAGGATACTCCTGTGTCATCACTATTCCGCTGAAGTCACTAAACGTAGAAAACTGTTTACACCTTTCTGCAGTAAACTAATTATGGAAAAAAACAAGAAATTTACTTTATAGCCTACACTCTGAAGATTCTGTTAAAAAAATATTTCTACACCAGAAGAATCACAAGTATTTTTGAGACAAGAGAATAAATAACTGTCTTTATTTTTTCTTCTTTCTTCACTTTCCTTTCTCTTTTTTTTCTGTTTTTTTTTTTTTTTTTGCCTTTGTGGACGTTCTTTTGTTTCCTTTTTTATTTATTTTACTCAGAATATAGTTCTGCACTTGAGTGTGTACACAAGATAGGCACTATAATGTTAGTTACCAGCAAACTCTTTTTTAATATAGATTTGATTTATGCAAATTGATGCTATCACTTTATAATACATTCTAGATAGACCCATGGGGTTATTTATATTCATTTGTAATTGGAAACTAATTTTACATATTCCAGTACATGTTTATATATTTAAGTACTTTATCTAGATGGTGTAAATTATTTGTTGGAATGTGTGGAGTATAAATTCACCAATTAAAAAGAAATCTATTTTTAATTAATTTAATGAAACTTAAATGAACATAATAACCATATGCTAAATCACTCAAAAGTGATGCAGCAAATAGAAAAAAACTGCCAAGGAAATATCACCTAAACATCTCTATGTAGAAAAGGAAGATATTTTACCTCAATATTTCTTCAGCTCACAAGAGTATGTGCTCTGCAAATAGCTATCCTTCATCTACTGTCAGCATCTTGAAAAACAAACAAAGCAACAACCAGCCAGATTAATCAGTGCTGATGTCACACTATGTATTAATGGGATTTCATAGTGAACTTCCTTAAACTGCATAGGGAAATAACATGACTGTGCCTGTGCATTCAAGAAGCATGCTCCCTAACAAGTCCTGGGATTAGAATCCTGATTGGCTTCTTAAGATCCCTTTACTGAGGAAATTTTGAGGAACAATATCTTCCTTTTTTCATACAGCTTTGCTTCATCACTTTCAATTGTTTTAACATTTGGGTATAATGTCCCTTTAAGGCTGCATTTATCAAATCACAGACGTACAGTAGGGCTCCCTACTTGAGACCCTGTCTGCTCCCTACTTGAAATCTCGTCCGCCCATGATCACAGCAAGTGGGCCGTGGATTCTGTACTTTCAATGTCCACATTTAACATTGCACAAGTGTTTTCTTGTGCAGAGCTGCCACCTGCTTGTGCACAACCATTTACACATGAAAAGAGAGAAGTTGCAATAGGAAGTGTGGGTGGGTGGAGAAGAATATTGAAAATGGAGAACAGACGTTTTGGGTTTGAAGAAAGAGTAGAGAAAAGAGTAGAAGAGTAATCTTGCTTAGAAAGGTTAAGGGCAGAATAGTAGGAGTTCAAGATGAACTTGAAGTGAAGAAAGTCAGCTGAACTCCAAGATTTTCTCCAGAGTAGCCCACAGTACAGGAACCTATAAGGGCTTTTGGGTGTAGTTATATAACTTTCATGTGCACACCTGGCTATTAAAATCTATTTAATGGCTTTAGGGCATCTAGGGTTTAAAACAAGGGGTATTGGAGGTCTCCAGGCCTTTTTGATATCTTGTTATAAGAGTATTTATGTGTTAATTATGTATAAAAGTATGTTGCTGTTTTTTTTATTTTGCTTATACTCCCAAAACACACACACTGTTTGAAAAAGCAGGTGACTGCCCCATCCAGATCTCTTAAAGGGACATTAAACACAGGGGCGGTCCACGCACGGTAGCAAAGAGAGCAGCTGTGCCAGCCAGCTGTTAATAAAAACACTGATTGGAGACTGTTAACAGTTTAAACAAAGGGGCAGACCTAAACTCTGCAATATACTTTTAATATTTATTTTGTACCCTTTTCCTGTAATTCCATTCTAAAATTGTGAGCTTTTTATTTCCTGTTAGAAATGGAAGTGCAGATTTTTTTTTCTCCTGTGTTTTTTTTCCCTTTTCCTTTGTTTTATTTATTTATTTTGTTTAGAAAATCCACCAATCTAGTACTTAAAAAGTGTTATAAGGTATGAAGGAGTCTCATTATTTATTCTTAAATATACTTAATTTACAAATACCTTTGTTGACTATGTATTTTTATATGGCTTATTATACGACAAGATTGAGCTTTAAATATGTATTCTTAAAGTACTTAAAGGGATGGTAAACTCACTATGGTTTCAATTACTAATCTAGATAGTCATACTCTATATTAATGTCCTGTGCAATTTCCATCTAAACATCAAATAGCAATTTACCTTTTTTTTTTCATATGCAGAATGTCTCCGTTCCGTAAACTCGGCCGCCCACAGTGACGTCACATTGATCTCCACTGCCTGTGCCCAATCATCTCTCCAGTCGCTAGACAGGCTGTTCGCAATATAATTCTTAGCGCATGTGCAATTCTCATCATTTCCGACGATACTACCAACCAATAAGAAGCTTTAAAATACGGAGACTACTTTGCACGTGCACGCTCTATTTCACGCATGCGTCTAATGTCATTTTTCACACGGCACTCTCTGAACATATCATCTCAAAAAAGTGACACATGATTTATGGGCTGCCCAAAGTAGGTCATGATATTGGATCATTATTAAATGGATCATAGTAATCCAATCTATCAACATTCTTTGACACTGCATTGATACAGGATCTTGTGTATTCACTGACTAAGCCTGGTAATAGGATCTTACAAACCACAAACATATTACGACACACAGTGACACTGGATAATGGGTTTGATCATCATTATCTATGTTTATGGGATCATTGTTATCTGAATCCGATTAATAACACAAATCTACATGTAATGACACGGCATAGATAATGAAAATTGTTTATACCAAGAATTGCTTGTAATCTGATCAATGGTATTTTTATTGGTAATCTAACACCCATTTACATTTAATGACACAGTAGTCACACATGATTATGGGTATGGTTATATTATCATTTTTATCTTTATCAGTATAATAACACCCCTCTACAATGACATTGCATAGACACAGGATAAAGGTGATAGCCATATTAATTTTCTTTAAAGGACAAATGGTATCTGTTTATTTCTAATGACATCCATCAAAATTTTACGTTAATACATTGACACATAATTAAGTTTAAATAACGATTATGTCTAATGATGAGATCAATGTTATCGTCATCAGTATAATAACACCCATCTACAAACAATGACACTGCATTTACACTGTATCATGTCGATATCCATATTATGTGTGGTTATTCAACTTTTTATATATGTATTAGTATAATAAAAGACATTGACAACTAAATGATCTCATTACTCTGTAGTTACACTGGATCATGGGAATAGCAATAGTATTTCTGCTAATTGGATGAGTGGTATTTGTATCATTTGCACGTAATCCATCTACATATATTGACACTGCAGTGACACTGTATCATGTGGATATCCATAGTATGTATGATTATAGGTTCAATGTTATCTTTAACTGTATAATTTATAAATTCTACACATAATGACACTGCTGTGACAATAAATAAAGGTGATAGCACTATGATGTCTGCTTATAGTGTATTTGCTATCTGTATCAGTATAATAACATCCATCTACATATAATGACAATGTCTTTACACTGGATCATGATTATAGACAGCCTATGTCTGTTTATCGTTTCATTGCTGTCAATATCAGTGTAATAGCATCAATCAACAGTAAATGACAGTTCATTTACATAGAATCATGATGATCTCTATATTAGTTATTGTAAGATGACCATTGATATATGTATCATTATAATAACAGCCATCTACAATTAAATAAGCTGCATTTACACTGTATCATGTTGATAACCTGAGTATGTATGGTTATCTGATCATTGCTATCTTTATCTGTATAATAACATATATATACATATAATAATACCACAGTCATACCTGATCATGTTGATAGCCATAATAGGTCCGATTATAGGATCAGTGGTATGTTTAGCTTTATATTAACACCCATATACAAATAATTAAATTGCAGTGAGCCTATTTTTTATGATATACATTGGATGGCTGTTAATTGCATTTGAGTTATCGTTAACACTAATATGACAAACATATACATATAATGATACTTTAGTAAGAATGTAAAATTGATTTATACTGATATTGGATGGTAATATGTTCAGTGTAAGCATCATCAGTATAATATAAAAAATAATAGGTAACCACATATTTATAACACTGGTACATGTGTATGGCCATAAGACTGTTGTTTATGTGACTAGTGGTATGAGGCTAATTATAATAACACATAAAATATTTAAATATAAAATATATTTATATATATAAACATGTATATATAAATTTCAATTATAAATAATATAAATAGTCTTTTTATAAAAATACATAGAGATGTCTATCTTAAATTATACATAAATATGTATATGTATTTTAGTGATTTATATATATTTATTTCTAAATATTTTTTCATTGTTAATGTTTTTTAATAGGATTATAAAAATGGCTTCAAATGAACAAGAACATACACGAACTTTTAGGGATTTGGATGAGTCAGAGGTATCACAGATGGTAAGTTCACAAAAATATATTACATTTTATATCTCCATTGTTTGTAATTTCTATACATATTTATTTTGCTACTCAAATTAAATGATTTTACAAGCTTATTTATTACAAAAAATGTATTTAGTGAAATATTTTAATATTTTATTATCTATGTTAAATTTTTTATATTCATTTTTTTTTATGTATTCATATATACATATATAAATTTAATATCTAACTTTAAAGTGACACTCAACACCAGAATTTTTTTTTTTTTTACAAAGATAGATAATCCCTTTATTACCCATTCCCCCGTTTTGCAAAACCAACACTGTTATTTTAATACACTATTTACTTTTGTGACTAACTTTTATCTAAGCATCGTCTGACCTCCCATAATCACATGACTTTTAGTTATTATCTATTGACTTGCATTTTAGCCAATTACTGCAGTGTCTGCCACTAGCCACGAGCGTGATCACAATGCTATCTATATGGCCTACATGAGCTTGCTCTCTCTCCCCTGCTGTGAAAAGTAAATAAAATAGAGGCGGCCTTCAAAGGCTTTGAAATTATCATATGTGCCTCCCTAGGTTTGCTTTCAACTATAATACCAAGAGAACACAGCAAAATTGTTGATAAAACTAAATTGGAAAGTTGTTTAAAATTACATGCCCTATTTGAAAAAGGAAAGTTTTTTTGGTACTTGACTGTCCCTTTAATTCAATCAATATTGTTTTATTTCAAGTATTCAATTTTTTTATTTTTAGTAATAAATTTTTATTTAGAATCTTAATTAATAAGATTTAAAATATTAGATCTATATTTAATATATTTAATTTATATTTAATAAGTTATCTATTTTATTCTATATAACTATATTTAATTAATTTTTCTTTTTTTTTTTAAATAGATGCAAATTTTAATGGAAGAAAGAAACAGTGAGCCTTTGTTTTTCGATGCTACCCAGACTCATTTATGGGACCCAATAAGAAACACTGAGGATTTACTATCAGAATCTGATTCACAGCAAACTCCAAATGAAGATCCAAATTTATATAGGCTTGAAAATATGACATGGTGTGTGTGTGGAAATTGTGAACTAATGCCAAGTGTGATAGAGTCATATTGCTGCAGAGAATTGGATATAATATCTACAAATATTCCTGATGGAGCATCATGTGTTTGTGAGGCAACCTTTGTTAAAGATACATTGACCAGTCGTGATTATGTTTTCCACACAAAAGGGATGATATCCAGTTATGATCCAATGAATTTTTATGGTTTTGTTCAACTCAGTGAAAGGTAATTTATTTTTTTCATAAATAATTTATATTAATGAATATGAACATCTTATCTATAAATTTATATATATATATATATATATATATATCTATATATATATATATATATATATATATATATATATATATATATATATATAGAGAGAGAGAGAGAGAGAGAGAGAGAGAGAGAGTGAGAGAGAGAGTTAGATAGATATAAATATATATATATATATTTATATATGTTTATTGATTTTATAGATTTTTATATTAACAATAAATATATATATATATATATATATATATTTTGTATAATATATATAGTTATATATAAGATTAAATAAGCAATGCATTTATGGAAAAATATCTTATCTTTAATAAAATATATATATGTCGATATCTATCTATCTATCTATCTATCTATCTATCTATCTATATATATATATATATATATATATATAATAAAATAATTAGTACATGCATGTATATTATTTATTTTATTCAAAAAAAAATTATTTTTTTTTTAGGGAATGTAGAAAAATTTCTTATAGGGGATTCACTGTATGGATTCATGGATTTCTTGGACCAAAAAATCGGAAACCGATTCCTTCTTGTGTTGTAAATACAATACGAAAAGCTTTCCCAGCACCGGATAACCTATACGTGGGATTCCACTATGCTAATGAAGATGGACCAGCTCTTGAAATGTTACTGTATTAGTCAATAGTGTTTAATTATAAATGAGTGTTATTAGACAATGTTTATATCGTTATGTTCAATTGTAAAGTTTAATTGTTTATTTTATTGAAATAATTTATAACATTTCATTTTTATTTTTTAATTTTTCTTTTATATTTGAAAGTGAATATGTGAACAATCACAATATATTTTATTTATTTTATTTATATATTTCAAACTTTTTTATTTTATAATGGATAAATGATTGTTACACATGTCTATTGAAAGTTTACTTGATATTAATATATAATATTTATTTTTATTTGTTTTATTGTTAAATTTCATTTAATTATTAGATATTGTTATAATTATATGTTCTGTATTGCGATGTATGTTTGTTTATTTACGTTATTTTCGTTCTTTAAAAAATAAATAAAATAAGTTCATTTTTTTCAGTTCCAAATAAATGCAAAAATCTTAGTGAAAAATTTTAATATTGTATTTATTCACCCATTTTTTTTTATTTTTTATTAACATCTTGGAATTTGAGTATTGTACGTTTAAAACGTATTCCAAACAAAATCAATATTGAACACCTTGCAAACATCATACAACAATTCTAATTATTATTTTTATTTAAATTTATAAATTAATATTAAATTTAATGAAATATGAGCAATACAATTTACTTTGTTTATTGAAATACAGCATGTTATAGAAAAAAAAATTATATATATATATATTTATTTATTTTTTCTATAAATTTTAATTTATAGGCACATTTTTGAGGAAGTACCTATGTTTTCAATGTTTATTTTTACATCAACAATAAAAAAACGGGTAGTCCATCTTGGTCAACCATAAATTAGCTCTATATTTAACTTTTATAACATTAAAAACAAAAAAGAAATATTAAACAAAAACAATATGCTTTACTTTTGCATTTAGAAAGAATTTCGATGCTCTATTTGAATCCAAAATAATATTGATATTTCGAAAAACATATTTTTTTTTTTAGTTACATTACAAATTTTTTTATTTTTAAAACTGTATATATCTTAAAATATTTAAAATTTTACAATAATTTTGGACTGATAATATGTATGTCTGTATTTTAATATACAATACTTTGAACAATTATTTACAATCAAAACATTGTTTTAAATTATTATAACGAATGATCAGAAATGTAACCATTTTGAGAGTAGATCGGCTTGGCAAGTAAAGAAAGTAATTATTTTTTTGATTTAAAAAATCTTGAACTTAATTTTTTAAATAAAAGTTTTTTGCATGGTTGAGGAGTGGAAGCTATGTTTTCTGGTAATGTAGGATTTCTGGCTTCCCAACTTGAGTTAATTTCACCTCTGATTAAACGGATAACATCTTGCATAATTTTATAAACGTGTGTCATGTTCATCTCCTCATATACCGGTCGAAGTTTCCAATCCTTTTTGCTTTTTGGGAAAAATGGAGTGAACCGCAGCTCTCCAAAAGAATCACTGAATTCAGTTTCACACTTCACTGTTGCTTGCAATCTAATAGCATTGTTATTGTGTGCTAAAATTGCTAGTTTTGTACATGCCTCCATTGCATCCATTTGAAAATGAATGCGTTTCGGACGGTATTTTAGAACTAGACTGTGGAACACCTCTAAGCTGCCAGTGTGACAGTGTTTTGCATCCTTGTCAATCTGTGGGTTGCATACGATTTTCTGAAGTTCGATAAAAGAATTGGATTGTTTTGTCAACCATTTTTTCTGCCTTTGTTCATCCTCTTTGAGTTTGTTATGGTTGCAAGCTTCAATATGGATTCCATCTTCCCATTCATGAATATCAATTATATGATATAGCAATGACTTCCAAATTTCTAATAGTTTTTCCTCATTTCCATCACAAACCATACTTGCTGTCCACAAATGGTTAACAATGGCCGAAATCCACGGACTCAATTCAGAACAAGACTTTTTCCTACTAATAGCATGGATTTTTTTTCGTAGATTCTTGGAGTAATGCCAAATGTCATATTGATGGGCAATATTTTTATATTCTTCTCTTAGTATTTTTTTAATACTAACATGTCTGTCGGTAGCTACAACAACTGGCATTATACCTTCATGAATTATGAAATCTAAGCAACGTCGGAATGCCTTTGACTCCATGGTGACTGAGGATGAGGTTTCAGTTACTTGAGTAATATTAAAATCCAAAATCTTTCTAGATTTGGCCTCCATAACAGTGTACGTGCAGTACTTGGCTGAAAAGCCTGGGCTATCGCATTGCCCGTCCCCTGTTATGGTGACTGGATGTCCCTTCATTGACTCTATAATTGATTGCTGTTCCATTTTCCAGTGTTTGTCAATAGTAGGGAAAAGATAAGTCCTTTGATATTTGAAATAAGTTTGTTTACTGATGAACTGTAATCCCATATATTTGGATAATTCCTGAATTTTCTTATATTGGTTACCACTAAATAATATTGCTGAACAACAAAGAATGTTTCCTGTCGGCATCTGTCCAATTGTGGGCTGACTCTGCCATAAAGCACCATTATGACTGTCCTCACACTCTCCTGTTACTATCAGTAATGTTCCGACTGTTCGTTTATGAACAGTCATCATTGGTGCAGTACAGTTTGACATCCAACGGCATGGTAATTTTTTTTAAAATTTCTTCTAAACAAGATTCAAAAACGATATATTTTTTTTCTTGAACAATCTCTTCTGGACTTTCATTTTCAAGCAAAGAATATTCCTCTTCAGATTCTACAAAAGAACTTGGCAAAAATGTTGAATCATCACGGTCAACCTCAATACTCTGGATATCAGATATATCATTTTTTTCTAATGCAGATAAATCAATGCTGTCTAGAGCTTCTTCTGCAACTTCATTTGAAATGTAAGGGTCTATTGTTTGAGTCGCTATCTCTATTTTGTTTTCTTTTAAAGTATCACAGTTACTAATATCTTCAAAGGAATGGGATAGTTGGAATGATATTGAGTTTGTCAATGAAGAACTTTGATCGTCTGTTACATTGCCCATGGTCCAAGTATATTTATCTGCAGATTTATTGATATCGGCAGATGAAGTAGACTGATTTTTCATATATGTATTTTTTGAAGTTTGAGTTTTTGCAGTTAAAGTGGAATGGAATGGGTTGAAGACAGTGAATTTATCAACATATCTCTTTATTTCAGTATTGGTTGAATTATCAATCATTTCTTTATCAAATGAATCTCCACAAACTCTACAAAGATTTTTTTTAATTTTTTTAGTAGATGATTTAACATTTTCATTAATTAATAATGAGTCTTCACTTTCTTCAATTCTTCTCTTTTTGGTTGGTACTGGTAATGCAATGTATTTTTTCCCACTGTAATCGATTGGTGCCACATAGTTAGAGGTACTGCCAGTAGATGTGGATGGAATATTTGAAGTTGTACTAATGGTATAAAATCTAGTCGGTATTGCATCATCTTTAAGATACTTATGCACACCGTGTGTATAATAAGCATCTGGCGAAAAATGTAGAGAACACATCCGATGTCGATGAGATTTAATAGTGGAGTAAATTTTTTGTACCATTTCTTCTAAGTTGAATTCATATTGCTTGGTCTGACTAAGCCAAAGTCTGATCCGGTCCACATTATTTGGAAAAACATGTAATGATACAGAAGGGTTTGATTGTCCCTTTCGGTTTGTGCTAGGGCATCCGTCCACTATGCAATCTGGCATTATAATATTTTTTTTTTCTGTTACCATAAAAAAAATTTTTTAATATAAAATTATTATTTTTTTTAATATCTAAATGTTATGAATTATAATAATACATATATTACCAATAATATTTAAATTAGTATTTTATACAAAAAGAAAATTTTATTATTAAAATTAAAAATTAAAAAAAAAAAAAAATTGGTGAGAGAGAGAGGAGAGAAAGAGGGGTGAGAGAAAGAGAGATGGTGGAATAATGGGGGAGTAAAGTTGAAAGAGAGAGAGCGGTGGTGGAGAAAAAAAAGAGTGAAAGAGAGGGGAGACGGAGAGAGAGAGGGGAGATGGAGAGAGAGAGAGAGAGAGAGAGAGGGGAGATGGAGAAAGAGAGAGCGGTGATTGAAAGACAGAGGGGAGATGGAGATAGAGAGATAGAGGATAGAGAGAATTAGAGAGGGGAGATAGAAAAAGAGAAAGGAGAGTGAGAGAAAAGGGGTAGATAAAGAGCCAGGGAGAAAGAGATGAAAAGAGAGGGGAGAGAGAGAGAGGAGAGAGAGAGAATAGAAAGAGAGAGTGGTAATAGAGAGAGGAGAGAGAGAGAGAGAATAGAAACAGAGAGTGGTGATAGAGAGTGGAGAGAGAGAGAGAGAGAGAGAGATAGAGAGAGAAAGAGAGTGGTTAGAGCAAAACAAAGAAAGAGGCTTGAGAGAATGAGATAGGGGAGCGAGCGATAGAGAGTGGAAAGAGAGAGAGGGGATAGAGAGACGGGGGAGAGAGAGAGAGAGAGAGAATGGCCGATAGAGGGATGTGAAATAGAGGGAGACAAAGAGGGTGGAGAGAGAGAGAAAAGTGGAGAGATAGAGAGATGGAAGATAGAGAGAGGGGACATAGAGAAAGTTTAAGAGAGATAGAAGAGAAAGAGAGGGGAGAAAGAGAGAGGGGAAGAGAGAGTTGGAGAAAGGGAAGAGAGAAGTGAAAATATAGACTGTTTAAGAGAGTGAAAAGATAAATAGAGTTTCGACAGAGAGAAAGAGGGAGAAGAGATCTGGAGAGAGTGAAGAGAGAGATGGGAAAGAAAGAATTTTTGATATATAGAGAAAAGAGAAAGAGAGGGGATATAGAGAGAGAGGAGAGAGGGAGCCAGGAGAAAGATAGAGGAGCGAAAAAGAGATATAGAGATGATAGAAATAGATATAGAGAGCTGTGAAAAGAGAAATAGATAGTGGAGAAAAAAGAGGGGATTGATAAAGAGAAAGGGGAAATATAAATAGATAGGGGGGGATAGAGAGAGAGAGGGGATAGAGAAAAGTGAGAGACAAATGAGAGAGAGAGGGGAGAGAGAAAAAGAGTGGGTAGTGAAAAAAAGAGGGAGGATAGAGAGGAAGAGATAGGGGAGCAAGAGATAGAGAGTGGAGAGAGAGAGGGGATAAAGACGGGGGAGAGGGAGTGAGAGAGAGAGGGAGATAGAGAGATGTGAAAACAAAAATAGAGAGAGAACATGGAGAGAGATAGAGAAGGGAAGAGAGAGGTGGAGATAGGGAAGAGAGAGAAAAGGGCACAGAGAGAGAGTTTGAGAGAGACAATAGAAAGAGAGGTGAAGAACAAAATAGAGGGGAGATAGATAGAGAGTAGAAATAGAGACAGGGAGAGGGATAGAGAGAGGTGAGATATAGAAAGAGAGAAGGGAAAAGAGTAATAGATAGTGGAGCAAGAGCGAGAAAAAAAATGGAAAATAGAAAGAGATAGGGAAACGAGAGAGAGAGAGGGGATATAGAGAGGTGAGAGAGAGAGAGGAGAGAGATAGAGTAGTAAGTGAGAGTGAAGAGAGAGAGAGAGAGAGAGAGAGAGAGAGAGAGAGGGGAGATATAGAAAGAGAGAAGGGAAAAGACAAATCGATATTGGAGCGAGAGAGAGTGAGATGAAATAGAGATTGAGAAATGGGAGATAGAAAGAGATAGGGGATAAAGAAAAAGGGAGGGGACTGAGACACTGTAGAGAAAGAGAGAGAAGGGGATAGAGTAATTGGAGATTTAGATAGAGAGAGGGGGATTGAGAGAGGGGAGATGGAGAGAGAAAGGGGGATAGACAGAGGGGAGATGGAGAGAGAGATGGTAGGAGGAGAGAGGTGAGATGGAGATACAAAGAGTGTGTTATATAGAATAGAGAGGGGGATAGAGAGAGATAGAGAATGGGTTAAAAAGAGAGAGGGGGTAGAAAGAGTTTGAGAGAGGGAAGAGAGAGAGAGGAGAGAGATAAATTTAGAGAGAGAAGAGAAAGAGAGAGGGGAGAGAGAGGGTAGAGAGAATGAGATAGAGAGAGGAGATAAAGAGGGGAGAGAGAAATAGATTAGAGAGAGAGTGGAGAAGGAGAGAGAGAGAGAGTGTAGAGAGAAAGATAGAGGGGAGAGAGAAAGAGAGAGGGGAGAGATAAAAAGATAGAAAGTAGAGAAATATAAATATGTTAGCTAGAGATAGAGAGTGTAGAGAGACGGCAGAGACAGGGGCGATAGAGAGAGACTGGTTGATAGAGAGAGAGAGGGGGGAGAGAGAGAGAGGGTGGAGAAAGAGATAGAGAGACAGAGAGAGAGAGTGGAGAGAGAGGGGAGATGGAGAGAGAGAGGGGAGAAGGAGAGAGAGAGAGAAAGGAAAGAGAGAGAAAGAGAGATGGAAGATACAGAGAGAGTGGAGATATATAGAGAGAGAGGGTAGATAGAGAGGGGGAAAGAGAGCGCAAAAGAAAGTTGGAAAGAGAGGAGGGAAAGAGGGAGCACAAATGAGATGGGGGAGAGAGAGATTTGAAAATATAGGGGAGAGAGAGCACAAAAGAGATGGGGATAGAGAGAGAAAGATAAAGAGAGGGGTATGGATAGAAAACAATGGGAGGGACCACAGCATTAAAATAAAAAGGCAAGTCTGAAAGGGCTTTGGGACTATTGTAATATTACTTTATTTCATGAATATTTTATTTAAAATCATTTATTTACAATTATATATATATATATATATATATATATATATATATATATATATATATATATATATATATATATATATATTAATATATTATTCATATGTAACAAAGAATATATCTCTATCTATCAATGTATATATATTGATTTATATATATATATATATATATATATATTTATTTTTATATAGATATCTATAAATATATAAATATATATATATATAATTATATATATATCTATCTCTGAATCTATTTATAAGTATATATCTCTCTATATATGTAGCCAAATATATATATAGATATAGAGACATATAAAGATATATATATATATATATATATATATATATGTATATATAGCTCTATTTAGAAATATATATATATATATATATATATATATATATATATATATATATATATATATAAAGAGAAGGATATATATATATATATATATATATATATATATATATATATATATATATATATATATATATATATAAAAACAGTGAGAAATCTATTGAAATATCAAAGTAAGACTGAATTTGACTATAGAATTATTATCAAGAATTAGATAACATCAAAATATAATTAGAATAAGATATCAATTCTGGAAATATTATAAATTTCAATTTACAATATTATTTATATGATTTAGAAATAACAAAATTTATGTAGATTTCATATATAACGTTGTTATAAAAACGTTTATCATTCGTTTTAGATAGAGAATTGATCATAATGATATACTAATACATAATTGATAATATTAAAACATTTTCATTGTTTAGAATAGATAAACATAAATTTTATTATGGCCAATAATAACCTTTATGGAGATCGCTCTAACAACCGATAGACAGCAAATAAGTGCGCGTTACAAATATGAAAAGTAGACATTGACTGTCACGAGTCAATGTTTACTTCCTAGACGTAAGGGAAACAAATGCGCATGCGTTAGTTAAATTACTTTCATGAACGAGCACTACGGATGACGTTAGTAGAGGGAGGAGAGAGGAGTAAATAGAAAGTTTTGTTACGGACATGTAAGAGGGGCGGAGCGATGCGGGGAGCTGCGTTGCAAACATGAGAAACAAATAAGAGAAAGAATAGTGATAATTTACATTTGAAAATTAAAAAACAATTATGCGGTTTGACATTACATAACATTAACAATGATAAGATATAATTTACAAGTAAAAGAGTTTACCATCACTTTAATTTGCAAATGCCAATTGTCTATATTTGCTTTGTTTACTGTCGATTTGTACATTGATATGGTCTATAAATAAAGAGAAAAAAAAGAAAAGAAATGGAGGTGCAGAACACTTATATTCCACACAGCTATTGGCTGCACAATCTAGTGACTTATTTATAACTGTCCCTAATTGGCCACAGCAGATAAGGTAACCTAAGTTACAACATGGCAGTTACACTTGTTTTGTCAATATATAAACAGCTAATGAAACTTTAAAAAAATACATCTACATGTTATTCTCAGACTAATCTTTTCTTTGAATGCAAGCATTTATTTAGTGTTTAATGTCCCTTTAAGCTCTGTATAGCTATTCTGCACTGCCAAAATTCAAGAGCTTGGGGATATCAACATGTGCAAGTGTGTTGATGTCACTGGAATCCCCGATTCCCCTGAGCTCAGAATGCAACCCCCCTTGTATTACAACAGATGATTGTTATCATCAAATAAAACATTGTGCAGATCATGACCACATGTTGTGTCCACACTTAAGTGGTTAAACAACATTCCAATTAACTTCTAGAATCCTTTGTTGAAAAGCATACCTAGTTAAGTTCATGAGTAGCAATGCACTACAGGAGCTAAAGTGACAAAAGATGCAAAAAAAATGGTCTACTGTTTAAAGAATTTTTTATTGCACTTTTGGGCCTAGTTTCCATTGAGATGGTAAAGTTTGTAAACTGTTGGTAACATAAAAAATCTCCCGAGACTTTAGTGGAGATAGATGATTTTATCACCAGTTTCCACATTTTACCACATCAGTGGAAACTAGGCCTAATTTAGATAAATGTTTTTATCACCAGTTTCTACAATTTACCACCTCATTGGCAACTAACCATTGGTTAGCTATAATTATGTGTAAAGACCATGTAGGGACATTGCATAACATAGGAAACACATAGTTAAAGTCACTAACAAGCCTGAGCTAAACATAGAATAAATAGAGACATATGCCTACTAGGTTGTAAATTGTGGAAACTGGTGATAAAAACATTTATCTCCATTAAAGTCTATGGAGATTTTTTTATGCTACCACCAGTTTTCACACTTTACCACCTCAATGGAAACTAGACTATAGTTCCTTAAAAGGACATTTTACTCTAAAATGCCCCCCCCCCCCCACACACACACACACACTTTATTGTCTTCCCATTATTATATTAAATTAATGACAAATTGATCATTTACCTTTATTTTGTTATCTGAAATATCAGAGTTTATCTTTTGAAACCACCAACTATACTGACAATATACATGCAAACAGGTGTATAATATGTATTAATACTTTCCCCTTCTGGTGAACCGCAGCCGTCCCACAGTCTCTCCCAAGGTCTGTGTGAATAGATCAGGTGTGCTAGCTGGAGGCGCTGGTTCAGCTTGTATCAGTCGTTGGTATCTTCCTTTCCTTCCTCGGTTGTATAGCTCTAAGTGCAAAATAGTGGTGCTGAAATATCAGACAATACACCATACAAAGGTGAATATCTACTCACAGTGTATATTGCAGGTTACCGGCTCCTTCCCAATATGAAAAGACAATATCACCGATTCAGTAAAAAAGTTATTTGGCTCAAATAAAGACAAACTTTTTTACTGAATCTGTGATATTGTCTTTTCATATTGGGAAGGAGCCGGTAACCTGCAATATACACTGTGAGTAGATATTCACCTTTGTATGGTGTATTGTCTGATATTTCAGCACCACTATTTTGCACCTAGAGTTATACAACCGAGGAAGGAAAGGAAAGGAAGATACCAACGACTGATACAAGCTGAACCAGCGCCTCCAGCTAGCACACCTGATATATTATACTGACAATATGAATACAGATGTATTCTCTGTAGAAAAGCCGTGTAAGCAATATAACTAATTAACCCCTGCACTATCTGGAATTCCAGAGAAAAACTTGCCTAAAATACCGAAGAATTTTTAGCATTTTTGCTATCACTCCATTTAAATAGAAATAGATCCTTGTTTTTTTCTATATTTACCTATCAAAACTATATATTTTTCACCCAATATATTAAGCTATGTCCCTTTTAGTATATTTCATGCCACTGTTTCACCGTCAAATGCGATCATATAAAAAAAAAAACGTTAACTTTTTTACAAACTTTGGCCTAGATTTAGAGTTGGGCGATAGCTGTGAAAACCAGCGTTAGAGGCTCCTAACGCTGGTTTTTACCGCCCGCTGGTATTTGGAGTCAGTCAGGAAAGGGTCTAACGCTCACTTTCCAGCCGTGACTTTTCCATACCGCAGATCCCCTTACGTCAATTGCGTATCCTATCTTTTCAATGGGATCTTTCTAACGCCGGTATTTAGAGTCGTGGCTGAAGTGAGCGTTAGAAATCTAACGACAAAACTCCAGCCGCAGAAAAAAGTCAGTAGTTAAGAGCTTTCTGTGCTAACGCCGGTTCATAAAGCTCTTAACTACTGTGCTCTAAAGTACACTAACACCCATAAACTACCTATGTACCCCTAAACCGAGGTCCCCCCACATCGCCGCCACTCTATTAAATTTTTTTAACCCCTAATCTGCCGACCGCCACCTACGTTATCCTTATGTACCCCTAATCTGCTGCCCCTAACAACGCCGACCCCTATATTATATTTATTAACCCCTAACCTGCCCCCCACAACGTCGCCGCCAGCTACCTACAATAATTAACCCCTAATCTGCCGACCGCAAAGCACCGCCACCTACGTTATCCTTATGTACCCCTAATCTGCTGCCCCTAACACCGCTGACCCCTATATTATATTTATTAACCCCTAATCTGCCCCCCTCAACGTCGCCTCCACCTGCCTACACTTATTACCCCCTAATCTGCCGAGCGGACCGCACCGCTACTATAATAAAGTTATTAACCCCTAATCCGCCTCACTCCCGCCTCAATAACCCTATAATAAATAGTATTAACCCCTAATCTGCCCTCCCTAACAACGCCGACACCTAACTTCAATTATTAACCCCTAATCTGCTGACCGAATCTCTCCGCTACTGTAATAAATGGATTAACCCCTAAAGCTAAGTCTAACCCTAACACTAACACCCCCCTAAATTAAATATAATTTAAATCTATCGAAATAAATTAACTCTTATTAAATAAATTATTCCTATTTAAAGCTAAATACTTACCTGTAAAATAAACCCTAATATAGCTACAATATAAATTATAATTATATTATAGCTATTTTAGGATTTATATTTATTTTACAGGTAACTTTGTATTTATTTTAACCAGGTACAATAGCTATTAAATAGTTAAGAACTATTTAATAGCTAAAATAGTTAAAATAATTACAAAATTACCTGTAAAATAAATCCTAACCTAAGTTACAATTAAACCTAACACTACACTATCAATAAATTAATTAAATAAAATACCTACAATTATCTACAATTAAACCTAACACTACACTATCAATACATTAATTAAATACAATATCTACAAATAAATACAATGAAATAAATTAACTAAAGTTCAAAAAATAAAAAAGAACTAAGTTACAAAAAAAATATTTACAAACATTAGAAAAATATTACAACAATTTTAAACTAATTACACCTACTCTAAGCCCCCTAATAAAATAACAAAGCCCCCAAAATAAAAAAATGCCCTACCGTATTCTAAATTAAAAAAGTTCAAAGCTCTTTTACCTTACCAGCCCTGAACAGGGCCCTTTGCGGGGCATGCCCCAAAGAATTCAGCTCTTTTGCCTGTAAAAAAAACACATACAATACCCCCCCCAACATTACAACCCACCACCCACATACTCCTAATCTAACCCAAACCCCCCTTAAATAAACCTAACACTAAGCCCCTGAAGATCTTCCTACCTTATCTTCACCATGCCAGGTTCACCGATCCGTCCTCGGAAGTCTTGATCCAAGCCTCGGAAGTGTTGATCCAAGCCCAAGCGGGGGGCTGAAGAGTGACATCCATCCTCGGGCTGAAGTCTGGATCCAAGCGGCGGCTGAAGAAATCCATCATCGGCTGAAGTCGGAAGTCCATCATCGGGATGAAGTCTTCTATCAAGCAGCATCTTCAATCTTCTTTCTTCCGGAGCGGAGCGGAGCCATCTTCTTCCCAGCCGACGCGGATCCATCCTCTTCTAACGATGCCTACTAGCCGAATGACGGTTCCTTTAAATAACGTCATCCAAGATGGCGTCCGTCGAATTCTAATTGGCTGATAGGATTCTATCAGCCAATCGGAACTAAGGTAGGAAAATTCTGATTGGCTGATGGAATCAGCCAATCAGATTGAGCTCGCATTCTATTGGCTGATCGGAACAGCCAATAGAATGTGAGCTCAATCTGATTGGCTGATCGGATCAGCCAATCGGATTGAACTTGAATCTGATTGGCTGATTCCATCAGCCAATCAGAATTTTCCTACCTTAATTCCGATTGGCTGATAGAATCCTATCAGCCAATCGGAATTCGACGGACGCCATCTTGGATGACGTCATTTAAAGGAACCGTCATTCGGCTAGTAGGCGTCATTAGAAGAGGATGGATCCGTGTCGACTGGGAAGAAGATGGCTCCGCTTCGCTCCGGAAGAAAGAAGATTGAAGATGCTGCTTGATAGAAGACTTCATTCCGATGATGGACTTCCGACTTCAGCCCGATGATGGATTTCTTCAGCCGCCGCTTGGATCCAGACTTCAGCCCGAGGATGGACGTCACTCTTCAGCCCCCCGCTTGGGCTTGGATCAACACTTCCGAGGCTTGGATCAAGACTTCCGAGGACGGATCGGTGAACCTGGCATGGTGAAGATAAGGTAGGAAGATCTTCAGGGGCTTAGTGTTAGGTTTATTTAAGGGGGGTTTGGGTTAGATTAGGGGTATGTGGGTGGTGGGTTGTAATGTTGGGAGGGGGGGTATTGTATGTGTTTTTTTTACAGGCAAAAGAGCTGAATTCTTTGGGGCATGCCCCGCAAAGGGCCCTGTTCAGGGCTGGTAAGGTAAAAGAGCTTTGAACTTTTTTAATTTAGAATAGGGTAGGGCATTTTTTTTATTTTGGGGGGGCTTTGTTATTTTATTAGGGGGCTTAGAGTAGGTGTAATTAGTTTAAAATTGTTGTAATATTTTTCTAATGTTTGTAAATATTTTTTTATTTTTTGTAACTTAGTTCTTTTTTATTTTTTGTACTTTAGTTAGTTTATTTCATTGTATTTATTTGTAGATATTGTATTTAATTAATTTATTGATAGTGTAGTGTTAGGTTTAATTGTAGATAATTGTAGGTATTTTATTTAATTAATTTATTGATAGTGTAGTGTTAGGTTTAATTGTAACTTAGGTTAGGATTTATTTTACAGGTAATTTTGTAATTATTTTAACTATTTTAGCTATTAAATAGTTCTTAACTATTTAATAGCTATTGTACCTGGTTAAAATAAATACAAAGTTACCTGTAAAATAAATATAAATCCTAAAATAGCTATAATATAATTATAATTTATATTGTAGCTATATTAGGGTTTATTTTACAGGTAAGTATTTAGCTTTAAATAGGAATGATTTATTTAATAAGAGTTAATTTATTTCGTTAGATTTAAATTATATTTATCTAAATTAAAAAAGTTCAAAGCTCTTTTACCTTACTAGCCCTGAACAGGGCCCTTTGCGGGGCATGCCCCAAAGAATTCAGCTCTTTTGCATGTAAAAAAAACACATACAATACCCCCCCCCAACATTACAACCCACCACCCACATACCCCTAATCTAACCCAAACCCCCCTTAAATAAACCTAACACTAAGCCCCTGAAGATCTTCCTACCTTATCTTCACCATGCCAGGTTCACCGATCCGTCCTCGGAAGTCTTGATCCAAGCCTCGGAAGTGTTGATCCAAGCCCAAGCGGGGGGCTGAAGAGTGACGTCCATCCTCGGGCTGAAGTCTGGATCCAAGCGGCGGCTGAAGTAATCCATCATTGGGCTGAAGTCGGAAGTCCATCATCGGGATGAAGTCTTCTATCAAGCAGCATCTTCAGTCTTCTTTCTTCGGAGCGGAGCGGAGCCATCTTCTTCCCAGCCGACGCGGATCCATCCTCTTCTAACGATGCCTACTAGCCGAATGACGGTTCCTTTAAATGACGTCATCCAAGATGGCGTCCGTCGAATTCCGATTGGCTGATAGGATTCCATCAGCCAATCGGAATTAAGGTAGGAAAATTCTGATTGGCTGATGGAATCAGCCAATCAGATTCAAGTTCAATCCGATTGGCTGATCCGATCAGCCAATCAGATTGAGCTCGCATTCTATTGGCTGTTCCGATCAGCCAATAGAATGCAAGCTCAATCTGATTGGCTGATTCCATCAGCCAATCAGAATTTTCTTACCTTAATTCCGATTGGCTGATAGAATCCTATCAGCCAATCGGAATTCGATGGACGCCATCTTGGATGACGTCATTTAAAGGAACCGTCATTCGGCTAGTAGGCGTCGTTAGAAGAGGATGGATCCGCGTCGGCTGGGAAGAAGATGGCTCCGCTCCGGAAGAAAGAAGATTGAAGATACTGCTTGATAGAAGACTTCATCCCGATGATGGACTTCCGACTTCAGCCCGATGATGGATTTCTTCAGCCGCCGCTTGGATCCAGACTTCAGCCCGAGGATGGACGTCACTCTTCAGCCCCCCGCTTGAGCTTGGATCAACACTTCCGAGGCTTGGATCAAGACTTCCGAGGATGGATCGGTGAACCTGGCATGGTGAAGATAAGGTAGGAAGATCTTCAGGGGCTTAGTGTTAGGTTTATTTAAGGGGGGTTTGGGTTAGATTAGGGGTATGTGGGTGGTGGGTTGTAATGTTGGGGGGGGGGTAATGTATGTGTTTTTTTTACAGGCAAAAGAGCTGAATTCTTTGGGGCATGCCCTGCAAAGGGCCCTGTTCAGGGCTGGTAAGGTAAAAGAGCTTTGAACTTTTTTAATTTAGAATAGGGTAGGGCATTTTTTTATTTTGGGGGGCTTTGTTATTTTATTAGGGGGCTTAGAGTAGGTGTAATTAGTTTAAAATTGTTGTAATATTTTTCTAATGTTTGTAAATATTTTTTTATTTTTTGTAACTTAGTTCTTTTTTATTTTTTGTACTTTAGTTAGTTTATTTAATTGTAGTTATTTGTAGGTATTTTATTTAATTAATGTATTGATAGTGTAGTGTTAGGTTTAATTGTAGGTAATTGTAGGTAGTTTATTTAATTTATTTATTGATAGTGTAGTGTTAGGTTTAATTGTAACTTAGGTTAGGATTTATTTTACAGGTAATTTTGTAATTATTTTAACTATTTTAGCTATTAAATAGTTATTAACTATTTAATAGCTATTGTACCTGATTAAAATAAATACAAAGTTGCCTGTAAAATAAATATAAATCCTAAAATAGCTACAATATAATTATTATTTATATTGTAGCTATATAAGGGTTTATTTTACAGGTAAGTATTTAGCTTTAAATAGGAATAATTTATATAACAAGAGTTAATTTATTTAGTTAGATTTAAATTATATTTAACTTAGGGGGTGTTAGTGTTAGGGTTAGACTTAGCTTTAGGGGTTAAAAAATTTATTAGAATAGCGGTGAGCTCCGGTCGGCAGATTAGGGGTTAATGTTTGAAGTTAGGTGTCGGCGATGTTAGGGAGGGCAGATTAGGGGTTAATACTATTTATTATAGGGTTATTGAGGCGGATTAGGGGTTAATAACTTTATTATAGTAGCGGTGCGGTCCGCTCGGCAGATTAGGGGTTAATAAGTGTAGGTAGGTGGCGGCGACGTTGTGGGGGGGAGATTAGGGGTTAATAAATATAATATAGGGGTCGGCGGTGTTAGGGGCAGCAGATTAGGGGTACATAAGGATAACGTAGGTGGCGGCGCTTTGCGGTCGGCAGATTAGGGGTTAATTATTGTAGGTAGCTGGCGGCGACGTTGTGGGGGGCAGATTAGAGGTCAATAAATATAATATAGGGGTCGGCCGTGTTAGGGACAGCAGATTAGGAGTACATAAGTATAACGTAGGTGGCGGTCGGCAGATTAGGGGTTAAAAAAATTTAATCGAGTGGCGGCGATGTGGGGGGGCCTCAGTTTAGGGGTACATAGGTAGTTTATGGGTGTTAGTGTACTGTAGAGCACAGTAGTTAAGAGCTTTATGAACCGGAGTTAGCCCAAAAGCTCTTAACTACTGACTTTTTTCTGCGGCTGGAGTTTGGTCGTTAGATTTCTAACGCTCACTTCAGCCACGACTCTAAATACCGGCGTTAGAAAGATCCAATTTAAAAGATAGGATACGCAAATGGCGTAGGGGGATCTGCGGTATGGAAAAGTCTCGGCTGGAAAGTGAGCGTTAGACCCTTTCCTGACTGACTCCAAATACCAGCAGGCGGTAAAAACTTTACCTGCCTTCTAATTACCAAAAAGCAATGGAAAAGATATGCATGTCTGCTATTTCTGAACAAAGGGGACCCCAGAGAAGGTTTTACATCCATTTGTATTATAACTGCACAAGTGGTATGTAAATAATTTTAGTGAGAAACACTTGTGCCTTAAGGCCTAGATTTAGAGTTGGGCGGTAGCCGTGAAAACCAGAGTTAGAGGCTCCTAACGCTGGTTTTCACAGCTACCGCCCAACTCTAAATCTAGGCCTTAAGGCACAATTGTTTCTCACTAAAATTATTTACATACCACTTGTGCAGTTATAATACAAATGGATGTAAAACCTTCTCTGGGGTCCCCTTTGTTCAGAAATAGCAGACATGCATATCTTTTCCATTGCTTTTTGGTAATTAGAAGGCAGGTAATTGCGGCTGCACAACATACTTTTGAAATTTCCGACAGTGAAGGGGTTAAATAGTTAGCTGGCAAGGGTTATAGTATTGTAGTGTAAGGATTGCCTCACACCTGACACCTCCCACTTCACAGTTCTCTCCCAAACAGCTCTCCCCCACCCACACTCCTCACTGCAAATGTAATGGTAAGTCCTTTTACACTTATAAAAGATGCCAGGGCACTGCCACCATATATGGAAATGCATAGATACCTTCCCACAATTTATCCAACACAGAGGGGTATTTGTTTTTGAAAGCTGCTTTTGAAATTGAAGTGATACCTGGTGCCAGTGCACTGAAACCTTATAATGTAGCTCATACATATGTTACAATGTAGAGCAGACCTTAAATACTTCAAAGCAAAGCGTCACTCAAAGGGACACTGTACTATAAACTTTGTTTCCCTTTAAAGTAGTGTTTGCATCTGGTGGCATTGCTTTCTAATGTCATCTAACGTGGTAGGGAAATCTCAGTGTGTTACATCTAATAGGTTTTTAGGGTATCCAATAATAAACCAAAAAAGTGGTGTCTGGAAGATTATCAAGTCCTTTAAGATGTGGAATATAATAAGTCAAAATGGACGTGAAATGTGTCTATAATTATACAGAATTTGGATAGTGATCAGAACAAACTGGACTGGTACATGTTAAGTATAGGTGTTATTTTTCACCAAACTGATAATGAAGTGCTTAGAGCGACAATCAAGTCAAAATTAAACTTTCATGATTCAGATAGAGCACACAATTTTAAAGAACTTTCCAATTCACTTCCATTATTTAATTCTGTACAATCTTTTATATTAACACCTTCTAAGCTACCAGCTCCTACTGAGTATGTGCAAGATTCACAGGATATCTGTATATGCATTTTGTGATTGGCTGGTGGCTGTCTCATGATGCATTCGGAAAGGAAAATGTAACATCTACTAGACTCAGACAAATGGCTCAATTTATCAAACAAAAGGAGAATTCTCCTTGTAATTCTCCTATGTATTTTACCCAGCTCTCCTTTAGAGAAGCACATCTGTGCGCTCAAATTTATCAAAAAAAGTTGTTTTTTCTTTGCGCTTCTCCAAAGGCGAGCTGAGGAGAACTAATGATAAATTTCTCTAGTCGGTTTAGTATCTGCACCTTATTTATCACTGAAAATAAGCAACTATTCTCCATGTAAGTTATATAAAAACCAAATGAAATATTTATACAGCCCCCTAGTAGTTTTCTTAATGCCCCTCTTCAACAAACTGTTATGGAAGAAAATAGATCTACATTTTAATTGTTTTTGTGCTGCAATTTTAGCGCTTCTTTTATATCGTATTTTTATGCCGCAATAGCTATAATTTTTGTGCACTGTTATATATTAATTAGGTGCTCCATTGTATGTTTTTTTAACCCCAATATAAATTATTATTGTGTTCCTCTAAACATTATTGAACACACAAGAAGGCAGAGTATTTACTCTTATACTTTCCCCCTATTTGAAAACCAGCAGTGTATCCTGACCAGTGGCGGCTGGTGAATTTTTAGGATGGGGGTGCACAAGACCCTGCCCCTATTAGAAAACCACGCCCCTTTGAAAAACCACGCCCCTTTGAAAAACCACGCCCCTTTTAACAAGCCACACCCATTTTTAAAAGCCACACCCCTTTGCGAAAGTCACGCTCATCAAATGGCCCCACACATTTGACCCAGCAGTGTTTTTGGTCATCGTCTTCTTGAAATATCCAGCCCCGGCCTGGGGGTAACTTCAACTGAAATTTGTGACTGATTCCTCAACATTATTCTCAAGTATCTGCTGATATTGAGTGGAATCCATGAGACCCTCAACAATATTCCCAGTAGTACAGGTCTTTGGAGGTGGTCTGTGGGCTGTTTTTGACCGTTCTTATCATCCTTTGACTATCCGATATTTTACTTGGCCTGCCACTTCTGGCCTTAACAAGAACTGTGCCTGTGGTCTTCCATATCCTCACCATGATGACTATGTTCCTCACAGTGGACACTGACATCTTAAATCTATGCAATAGCTTTTTGTAGCCTTCCTCTAAACCATGATGTTGAACAATCTTTGTTTTTAGGTCATTTGAGAGTTGTTTTGTGGCCCCCATGTTGCCACTCTTCAGAGGAGAGTCATAGAGAACAACTTGCAATTGGCCACCTTAAAACCTTTTCTCATGATTGGATACACCTGTCTATGAAGTTTAAGGCTTAATGGGCTCACCAAACCAATTTTGTCTTCCAATTAATCAGTGCTAGGTAGTTACAGGTATTCAAATCAACAAAATAACAAGGGTGCACAAATGTATGCACCTGTCTAATTTTGTTTTGATGCATATTGCACATTTTCTGTTAATCCAATAAACCTAATTTCACTACTGAATTTTTACTGTGTCCTTCATTTATTTGATAGATCAAAATGGAATTACTGATCCAAACAGCCTATTATTTTTAACTGAAAATCATGGAAATTGTCAGAGGTGCCTAAACTTTTGCATACAACTGTATATGATTTCATTCACTCAAACTGTATTAAAGTAATGTACTCAGATATGAATTATGAAATATATTTTTATGAAATGTAACATCAATTATATATAAATACTATGCTCCAATACAGCTCACAGGCAGGATATGTAAAACATATACAAAGGGAACATTTGTTAAAGTTTAAGCTTCAAAAGATTCTTTACTTCATCGCTTAATGAGATTAGATCTCTACAAACAAGATAACCATGTTACCTCTCTGGGGTGACAGCGAAACAATTCTGTACTTTAGTTCAGATATGCTCAATCTTCAGGAAAGTAAGTAATTATCCCTTGTATGATATACAAATGATGAGACTAACAATACTTTTGAAGGTGTGAATCCACATATACGTCTGGAAAGGTTTTCTAGCTCAGAATCGATGCAAGCATGTAGAAGACAAAATTTCATATGAAATGACTTGTACCTAATTTTCATATAGTTTTATATACTCCTATACTTTATTAAGGAATGACTTCAAATATGGAATATATTTATATTAAAGTGGGATAAGAAGGAAATATAAATATCTTTACAATCACTACAGAATTCTAATTAAATGCAATGTAATATCAGAATATGAAATGAGTAATCAATTGATTTCAAATAGTTAATAGTATAGCTGATTATTAGTATCATACTAACTAAGTATTAAATTACAATCCTTTTAAGTCTCCCAATATTTAATGAATCATCGCGTTCATCATGTCCTCGAAGTGAAAGCTCAAATGCGCCGGAAAATAGAATACAATTCATAATTTTTTAAAGAACATAACGATTTGTGGTTACTTGATGATTGTGTTTTTTAACATTCAAACAATATGCACTGACAAGTTGTTGGCGAATATCAATCCTTCATCGCAAATTAAACTCTAATGGGGAGTATAAATGTGATTGGTAGCAATTATTTATATTTTTGGAGTTAAATGTGATAAATCGGCGACACCATAACTCACCCAACTTTAATCACCACTTTGTTTTTCAAACAGGAGACAATAAAAACAAGATCCTGTTTGCAAAATGACTATTAAGTTAATCTCTTAAGATATTATCAGTAGGAAGTATATATATATATTTATATATATATATATTTATAATATTTAATATTATGACCATGTCTAATATTTAAATTAATATACAAGAATCCATACTCTTCAGTATACCCATGTCTAGTCTTAAAATATACATGCTCAGTTAAATTATATAATAACATATATATTAACCAAATGATTAATCAAAGCTGCGAAATAATAAGTATCTTGAATGTACATTTATGAAAATATATATATTCCTGGATTTAAAGAACCTTCCACTTCATAGAGAAATAAAACCACATCTCAATTATTGTTGCCCTAGCCCCCAGTGTTCGATATTAGGCAATGCAGCCAAAGGCTGTGGCAACATTAAGATAAAAACACCAACATTTGACTTTCTACAAAAGAAGATTATTTCTATAACACTAGTGCTTAATAATTAACTTCAAAGGTAAAGATTAAAAGAGAATGTTGATAACTCAAGTACAATTTTTGTAAATTAAGTCAATCCGCCTGTCTTTTTTTGATGCAAATAAATCAATAACATTTTCGGTGAATGTAGGCATGTCATTGATCAATTGTTTTTCAATTGTGAGCATGGCTAGAGCAGTCAGTCTTTCCTCAGTCATGGTGCTCCTTAGAAATGTCTTTACTCGTTTTAAAGTTGAGAAACATCTCTCAGCCTCAGCAGTTGTCACGGGAATAGTCGAAATAATTTGCAACAGTTTGTAGGTCTCCGAGAAAGTACTGTCCAAGTTATTTTCTATTACAAACTGTAGAAGACTGATGGCACCATTCATATTTCGGAAATCTGGTCTTCTGTAAATTACTCCTAGTTCAGTTTTCAGGCGATCTTTCTGTAATGTGTGATAAACCGCTGATGTTTGTTCAAGAAGCTGATTTGGAAAATTTTTCTCGTAATCCGCAAATTTTTCCGCTTGGAGGAGAGAAACAGCCGAGTAGTGAGTTATAAAAGAAAATCTATCTTTTACTTGATTTGTGATAACATCGCATATCTCTTTAGCTGCCACAGTCTGAGCAATGTGAATATTTTCTCTCTTCCTTTTCCTAGATGTTTCCTCTGTTTCTGATATCGTCATGGTCACTGTGTCCATTCTATTCCTTTCGTTTTCCATTGTCTGCTGGAAAGTGTTAATATGTTTTCGAATAAGTGCCGCATCTGTTTGTGTTTTCTGAAGTTGGTTGTATAACACATCTACATGTGGCATAATATTGTGAAAAACTGTAAGCCAGAACACGAATACCGAGTCTTGTAACATACGCCGAATAGCCCCTGCTTGATTTATAGCTATTTCTTTTTTCGATGTTGACTCTATTTTTTCCATGCATTCAATTAACTGTTCCCTGTTTTCAAAAACTGTATTGACGGTTCTACTCTTGAAATTCCACCTGGTGGCTGAACCATGAGGTATCCTTCTTCTAACAGTTTCATCTAGAATAGCTATCCTTTGTGGCGAGTTACTAAAAAAGTTAGTAATGTCACTTAGATTTGAAAAAAAAACTCGAACTTGTTGATTTTGACTGCTTGCTTGGCTGACAATTAAATTAAGCTGATGTGCGTAGCAATGCACAAAATGTGCATTCTTGTAGGTACGTTTAATTATAGCCTGAACACCTGCATGCTGACCACTCATCACGCTTGCACCGTCGTAACTCTGCGATATGAGTTTCTCTGGGTTGTCTATAACTTTTTCCAAAGTAGCTTGAATACACGTAGCTAAAGATTCTGCATCATGTCCAGCTGGATTAGTGAATTCCCAGAATCTCTCAACCGGTTGTCCGTTACCTATAATGTATCTAAAAACAACAACCAATTGGAAGGCAGATGAAACATCAGTAGTTTCATCTGCTATCACTGCTACAAAACTTGCATTTGAGATTTCCTTCTTTATTTGGTTCTGGCAAACAGTAAGCATACAGTCTAATAAATCGTTTTGAATTTCTTTTGACGTTCCTTTAAAAACAGTGGCACTAGCGAGATGTTCTTTTAGAGATGCATCAAGCTCTGCTGAGAAGTTTATAAGACCTCTGAAAATGCCTGGATTTAATGAATCATCACGTTCGTCATGTCCTCGAAGTGCAAGCTCAAATGCGCCGCAAAATAAAATACAATTAATTATTTTTGAAAGAACATAGCGATTTTTCGTTACTTGCTCATTATGTTTTTTAATATTCAAACGATATGCACTGTCAAGTTGTTGCCGAATATCAACCCTTCCTAGCAAATTAAACTCTAATGTGGAGTTTAAATGTGATTGGGAGCAATTATGTTTATTTGTTTTTTGACTTAAATGTGATAAATCGGCGACACCATAACTCACCCAGCTTGAATCCCCACTTTGTTTTGCAAACAGGAGACAATAAAAACAAAAGAGCCTGTTAGATAATTCACAACCACAAATCCATGGATATTTATCATATACCTCGGGTTTGAATTCTCTTTTGTAATCTCTAGTTTTACATTTTGTCACCTGGGTAAGGTTAAGCATAGGTGTTGGCCTGAGCATTTTAATTTCCATTTTTCTTTCAATGGGCAACGTTGAAAAATGTAATTGCTTTAGCTCAGACACACTAATTTTACTAAGTGCCATCTTAACTGTTAGTTTACACACAAAGAACAGTCCTTTGCTCTTATCTAATATATAACTTGTAGGTAGGTAGCTCTGCAGCTGTTAGAAAATATACAACTTAATATTTTAATAGTTTGGCGGTTGTTATGTAATATATAACTTTTATGTAGGTAGCTCTGCTGCTCTGCAGCTGTTAGAAAATATACAACTCAACTTGAAGTAATAGTTTTATAGTTTGGCGGTTGTTATCTAATATATAACTTGTAGGTAGGTAGCTCTGCTGCTCTGCAGCTGTTAGAAAATATACAACTCAACTTGAAGTAATAGTTTAATAGTTTGGCGGTTGTTATCTAATATATAACTTGTAGGTACTGGTAGGTAGCTCTGCAGCTTTTAGAAAATATACAACTTAATTGTTTAATAGTTTGGCGGTTGTTATGTAATATATAACTTGTAGGTAGGTAGCTCTGCAGCTGTTAGAAAATATACTACTTAATAGTTTAATAGTTTGGCGGTTGTTATGTAATATATAACTTGTAGGTAGGTAGCTCTGCAGCTGTTAGAAAATATACAACTTAATAGTTTAATAGTTTGGCGGTTGTTATGTAATATATAACTTGTAGGTAGGTAGCTCTGCAGCTGTTAGAAAATATACAACTTAATATTTTAATAGTTTGGCGGTTGTTATGTAATATATAACTTTTATGTAGGTAGCTCTGCTGCTCTGCAGCTGTTAGAAAATATACAACTCAACTTGAAGTAATAGTTTTATAGTTTGGCGGTTGTTATCTAATATATAACTTGTAGGTAGGTAGCTCTGCTGCTCTGCAGCTGTTAGAAAATATACAACTCAACTTGAAGTAATAGTTTAATAGTTTGGCGGTTGTTATCTAATATATAACTTGTAGGTACTGGTAGGTAGCTCTGCAGCTTTTAGAAAATATACAACTTAATTGTTTAATAGTTTGGCGGTTGTTATGTAATATATAACTTGTAGGTAGGTAGCTCTGCAGCTGTTAGAAAATATACTACTTAATAGTTTAATAGTTTGGCGGTTGTTATGTAATATATAACTTGTAGGTAGGTAGCTCTGCAGCTGTTAGAAAATATACAACTTAATAGTTTAATAGTTTGGCGGTTGTTATGTAATATATAACTTGTAGGTAGGTAGCTCTGCTGCTCTGTAGCTGTTAGAAAATATACAACTCAACTCAGTGGCGGCTGGTGAATTTTTAGGATGGGGGTGCACAAGACCCTGCCCCTATTAGAAAACCACGCCCCTTTGAAAAACCACGCCCCTTTGAAAAACCACGCCCCTTTTAACAAGTCACACCCATTTTTAAAAGCCACACCCCTTTGCGAAAGTCACGCTCATCAAATGGCCCCACACATTTGACCCAGCAGTGTTTTTGGTCATCGTCTTCTTGAAATATCCAGCCCCGGCCTGGGGGTAACTTCAACTGAAATTTGTGACTGATTCCTCAACATTATTCTCAAGTATCTGCTGATATTGAGTGGAATCCATGAGACCCTCAACAATATTCCCAGTAGTACAGGTCTTTGGAGGTGGTCTGTGGGCTGTTTTTGACCGTTCTTATCATCCTTTGACTATCCGATATTTTACTTGGCCTGCCACTTCTGGCCTTAACAAGAACTGTGCCTGTGGTCTTCCATATCCTCACCATGATGACTATGTTCCTCACAGTGGACACTGACATCTTAAATCTATGCAATAGCTTTTTGTAGCCTTCCTCTAAACCATGATGTTGAACAATCTTTGTTTTTAGGTCATTTGAGAGTTGTTTTGTGGCCCCCATGTTGCCACTCTTCAGAGGAGAGTCATAGAGAACAACTTGCAATTGGCCACCTTAAAACCTTTTCTCATGATTGGATACACCTGTCTATGAAGTTTAAGGCTTAATGGGCTCACCAAACCAATTTTGTCTTCCAATTAATCAGTGCTAGGTAGTTACAGGTATTCAAATCAACAAAATAACAAGGGTGCACAAATGTATGCACCTGTCTAATTTTGTTTTGATGCATATTGCACATTTTCTGTTAATCCAATAAACCTAATTTCACTACTGAATTTTTACTGTGTCCTTCATTTATTTGATAGATCAAAATGGAATTACTGATCCAAACAGCCTATTATTTTTAACTGAAAATCATGGAAATTGTCAGAGGTGCCTAAACTTTTGCATACAACTGTATATGATTTCATTCACTCAAACTGTATTAAAGTAATGTACTCAGATATGAATTATGAAATATATTTTTATGAAATGTAACATCAATTATATATAAATACTATGCTCCAATACAGCTCACAGGCAGGATATGTAAAAAATATACAAAGGGAACATTTGTTAAAGTTTAAGCTTCAAAAGATTCTTTACTTCATCGCTTAATGAGATTAGATCTCTACAAACAAGATAACCATGTTACCTCTCTGGGGTGACAGCGAAACAATTCTGTACTTTAGTTCAGATATGCTCAATCTTCAGGAAAGTAAGTAATTATCCCTTGTATGATATACAAATGATGAGACTAACAATACTTTTGAAGGTGTGAATCCACATATACGTCTGGAAAGGTTTTCTAGCTCAGAATCGATGCAAGCATGTAGAAGACAAAATTTCATATGAAATGACTTGTACCTAATTTTCATATAGTTTTATATACTCCTATACTTTATTAAGGAATGACTTCAAATATGGAATATATTTATATTAAAGTGGGATAAGAAGGAAATATAAATATCTTTACAATCACTACAGAATTCTAATTAAATGCAATGTAATATCAGAATATGAAATGAGTAATCAATTGATTTCAAATAGTTAATAGTATAGCTGATTATTAGTATCATACTAACTAAGTATTAAATTACAATCCTTTTAAGTCTCCCAATATTTAATGAATCATCGCGTTCATCATGTCCTCGAAGTGAAAGCTCAAATGCGCCGGAAAATAGAATACAATTCATAATTTTTTAAAGAACATAACGATTTGTGGTTACTTGATGATTGTGTTTTTTAACATTCAAACAATATGCACTGACAAGTTGTTGGCGAATATCAATCCTTCATCGCAAATTAAACTCTAATGGGGAGTATAAATGTGATTGGTAGCAATTATTTATATTTTTGGAGTTAAATGTGATAAATCGGCGACACCATAACTCACCCAACTTTAATCACCACTTTGTTTTTCAAACAGGAGACAATAAAAACAAGATCCTGTTTGCAAAATGACTATTAAGTTAATCTCTTAAGATATTATCAGTAGGAAGTATATATATATATTTATATATATATATATTTATAATATTTAATATTATGACCATGTCTAATATTTAAATTAATATACAAGAATCCATACTCTTCAGTATACCCATGTCTAGTCTTAAAATATACATGCTCAGTTAAATTATATAATAACATATATATTAACCAAATGATTAATCAAAGCTGCGAAATAATAAGTATCTTGAATGTACATTTATGAAAATATATATATTCCTGGATTTAAAGAACCTTCCACTTCATAGAGAAATAAAACCACATCTCAATTATTGTTGCCCTAGCCCCCAGTGTTCGATATTAGGCAATGCAGCCAAAGGCTGTGGCAACATTAAGATAAAAACACCAACATTTGACTTTCTACAAAAGAAGATTATTTCTATAACACTAGTGCTTAATAATTAACTTCAAAGGTAAAGATTAAAAGAGAATGTTGATAACTCAAGTACAATTTTTGTAAATTAAGTCAATCCGCCTGTCTTTTTTTGATGCAAATAAATCAATAACATTTTCGGTGAATGTAGGCATGTCATTGATCAATTGTTTTTCAATTGTGAGCATGGCTAGAGCAGTCAGTCTTTCCTCAGTCATGGTGCTCCTTAGAAATGTCTTTACTCGTTTTAAAGTTGAGAAACATCTCTCAGCCTCAGCAGTTGTCACGGGAATAGTCGAAATAATTTGCAACAGTTTGTAGGTCTCCGAGAAAGTACTGTCCAAGTTATTTTCTATTACAAACTGTAGAAGACTGATGGCACCATTCATATTTCGGAAATCTGGTCTTCTGTAAATTACTCCTAGTTCAGTTTTCAGGCGATCTTTCTGTAATGTGTGATAAACCGCTGATGTTTGTTCAAGAAGCTGATTTGGAAAATTTTTCTCGTAATCCGCAAATTTTTCCGCTTGGAGGAGAGAAACAGCCGAGTAGTGAGTTATAAAAGAAAATCTATCTTTTACTTGATTTGTGATAACATCGCATATCTCTTTAGCTGCCACAGTCTGAGCAATGTGAATATTTTCTCTCTTCCTTTTCCTAGATGTTTCCTCTGTTTCTGATATCGTCATGGTCACTGTGTCCATTCTATTCCTTTCGTTTTCCATTGTCTGCTGGAAAGTGTTAATATGTTTTCGAATAAGTGCCGCATCTGTTTGTGTTTTCTGAAGTTGGTTGTATAACACATCTACATGTGGCATAATATTGTGAAAAACTGTAAGCCAGAACACGAATACCGAGTCTTGTAACATACGCCGAATAGCCCCTGCTTGATTTATAGCTATTTCTTTTTTCGATGTTGACTCTATTTTTTCCATGCATTCAATTAACTGTTCCCTGTTTTCAAAAACTGTATTGACGGTTCTACTCTTGAAATTCCACCTGGTGGCTGAACCATGAGGTATCCTTCTTCTAACAGTTTCATCTAGAATAGCTATCCTTTGTGGCGAGTTACTAAAAAAGTTAGTAATGTCACTTAGATTTGAAAAAAAAACTCGAACTTGTTGATTTTGACTGCTTGCTTGGCTGACAATTAAATTAAGCTGATGTGCGTAGCAATGCACAAAATGTGCATTCTTGTAGGTACGTTTAATTATAGCCTGAACACCTGCATGCTGACCACTCATCACGCTTGCACCGTCGTAACTCTGCGATATGAGTTTCTCTGGGTTGTCTATAACTTTTTCCAAAGTAGCTTGAATACACGTAGCTAAAGATTCTGCATCATGTCCAGCTGGATTAGTGAATTCCCAGAATCTCTCAACCGGTTGTCCGTTACCTATAATGTATCTAAAAACAACAACCAATTGGAAGGCAGATGAAACATCAGTAGTTTCATCTGCTATCACTGCTACAAAACTTGCATTTGAGATTTCCTTCTTTATTTGGTTCTGGCAAACAGTAAGCATACAGTCTAATAAATCGTTTTGAATTTCTTTTGACGTTCCTTTAAAAACAGTGGCACTAGCGAGATGTTCTTTTAGAGATGCATCAAGCTCTGCTGAGAAGTTTATAAGACCTCTGAAAATGCCTGGATTTAATGAATCATCACGTTCGTCATGTCCTCGAAGTGCAAGCTCAAATGCGCCGCAAAATAAAATACAATTAATTATTTTTGAAAGAACATAGCGATTTTTCGTTACTTGCTCATTATGTTTTTTAATATTCAAACGATATGCACTGTCAAGTTGTTGCCGAATATCAACCCTTCCTAGCAAATTAAACTCTAATGTGGAGTTTAAATGTGATTGGGAGCAATTATGTTTATTTGTTTTTTGACTTAAATGTGATAAATCGGCGACACCATAACTCACCCAGCTTGAATCCCCACTTTGTTTTGCAAACAGGAGACAATAAAAACAAAAGAGCCTGTTAGATAATTCACAACCACAAATCCATGGATATTTATCATATACCTCGGGTTTGAATTCTCTTTTGTAATCTCTAGTTTTACATTTTGTCACCTGGGTAAGGTTAAGCATAGGTGTTGGCCTGAGCATTTTAATTTCCATTTTTCTTTCAATGGGCAACGTTGAAAAATGTAATTGCTTTAGCTCAGACACACTAATTTTACTAAGTGCCATCTTAACTGTTAGTTTACACACAAAGAACAGTCCTTTGCTCTTACCTAATATATAACTTGTAGGTAGGTAGCTCTGCAGCTGTTAGAAAATATACAACTTAATATTTTAATAGTTTGGCGGTTGTTATGTAATATATAACTTTTATGTAGGTAGCTCTGCTGCTCTGCAGCTGTTAGAAAATATACAACTCAACTTGAAGTAATAGTTTTATAGTTTGGCGGTTGTTATCTAATATATAACTTGTAGGTAGGTAGCTCTGCTGCTCTGCAGCTGTTAGAAAATATACAACTCAACTTGAAGTAATAGTTTAATAGTTTGGCGGTTGTTATCTAATATATAACTTGTAGGTACTGGTAGGTAGCTCTGCAGCTTTTAGAAAATATACAACTTAATTGTTTAATAGTTTGGCGGTTGTTATGTAATATATAACTTGTAGGTAGGTAGCTCTGCAGCTGTTAGAAAATATACTACTTAATAGTTTAATAGTTTGGCGGTTGTTATGTAATATATAACTTGTAGGTAGGTAGCTCTGCAGCTGTTAGAAAATATACAACTTAATAGTTTAATAGTTTGGCGGTTGTTATGTAATATATAACTTGTAGGTAGGTAGCTCTGCAGCTGTTAGAAAATATACAACTTAATATTTTAATAGTTTGGCGGTTGTTATGTAATATATAACTTTTATGTAGGTAGCTCTGCTGCTCTGCAGCTGTTAGAAAATATACAACTCAACTTGAAGTAATAGTTTTATAGTTTGGCGGTTGTTATCTAATATATAACTTGTAGGTAGGTAGCTCTGCTGCTCTGCAGCTGTTAGAAAATATACAACTCAACTTGAAGTAATAGTTTAATAGTTTGGCGGTTGTTATCTAATATATAACTTGTAGGTACTGGTAGGTAGCTCTGCAGCTTTTAGAAAATATACAACTTAATTGTTTAATAGTTTGGCGGTTGTTATGTAATATATAACTTGTAGGTAGGTAGCTCTGCAGCTGTTAGAAAATATACTACTTAATAGTTTAATAGTTTGGCGGTTGTTATGTAATATATAACTTGTAGGTAGGTAGCTCTGCAGCTGTTAGAAAATATACAACTTAATAGTTTAATAGTTTGGCGGTTGTTATGTAATATATAACTTGTAGGTAGGTAGCTCTGCTGCTCTGTAGCTGTTAGAAAATATACAACTCAACTTGAAGTAATAGTTTAATAGTTTGGCGGTTGTTATGTAATATATAACTTGTAGGTAGGTAGCTCTGCAGCTGTTAGAAAATATACTACTTAATAGTTTAATAGTTTGGCGGTTGTTATGTAATATATAACTTGTAGGTAGGTAGCTCTGCAGCTGTTAGAAAATATACAACTTAATAGTTTAATAGTTTGGCGGTTGTTATGTAATATATAACTTGTAGGTAGGTAGCTCTGCAGCTGTTAGAAAATATACTACTTAATAGTTTAATAGTTTGGCGGTTGTTATGTAATATATAACTTGTAGGTAGGTAGCTCTGCAGCTGTTAGAAAATATACAACTTAATAGTTTAATAGTTTGGCGGTTGTTATGTAATATATAACTTGTAGGTAGGTAGCTCTGCTGCTCTGTAGCTGTTAGAAAATATACAACTCAACTTGAAGTAATAGTTTAATAGTTTGGCGGTTGTTATGTAATATATAACTTGTAGGTAGGTAGCTCTGCAGCTGTTAGAAAATATACTACTTAATAGTTTAATAGTTTGGCGGTTGTTATGTAATATATAACTTGTAGGTAGGTAGCTCTGCAGCTGTTAGAAAATATACAACTTAATAGTTTAATAGTTTGGCGGTTGTTATGTAATATATAACTTGTAGGTAGGTAGCTCTGCTGCTCTGTAGCTGTTAGAAAATATACAACTCAACTTGAAGTAATAGTTTAATAGTTTGGCGGTTGTTATGTAATATATAACTTGTAGGTAGGTAGCTCTGCAGCTGTTAGAAAATATACAACTTAATAGTTTAATAGTTTGGCGGTTGTTATGTAATATATAACTTGTAGGTAGGTAGCTCTTCAGCTGTTAGAAAATATACTACTTAATAGTTTAATAGTTTGGCGGTTGTTATATATAACTTGTAGGTAGGTAGCTCTGCTGCTCTGCAGCTGTTAGAAAATATACAACTAAACTTGAAGTAATAGTTTAATAGTTTGGCGGTTGTTATGTAATATATAACTTGTAGGTAGGTAGCTCTGCTGCTCTGCAGCTGTTAGAAAATAAACAACTCAACTTGAAGTAATAGTTTTGCGGTTCTTTTATAATATATAACTTGTAGGTAAGTAAGCAACCGTGACAGCCGTCAACGGTCAACAACTAGTATCAGCAGGCAGCAGCACAGCAGTTAACTTTTTTTAAAAAAAAAATAAAATAATTTTTACCTTTTTTTGCAAAACTTCTAATTGCAATCTGCTAATTAATTAATCTGCTAAAATACTTTTTATTAATGGTAAGCTACCGTGACAGCCGTCAACGGTCAACAACTAGTATCAGCAAGCTGCAAGCAGCAGCACAGCAGTTAACTGTTTGGTTTTTTTTCACTAAAGTTTTACCTTTTTTTGCAAAACTTCTAATTGCAATCTGCTAATTAGTTAATCTGCTAAAATACTTAAATTTATTAATGGTAAGCTACCGTGACAGCCGTCAACGGTCAACAACTAGTATCAGCAAGCAGCAGCACAGCAGTTAACTGTTTTTTTTGTTTTTAAAAAAAATTCACCTTTTTTTGCAAAACTTCTAATTGCAATCTGCTAATTAATTAATCTGCTAAAATACTTAAATTTATTAATGGTAAGCTACCGTGACAGCCGTCAACGGTCAACAACTAGTATCAGCAAGCAACAGCACAGCAGTTAACTGTTTGTTTGTTTTTAAAAAAATTCACCTTTTTTTGCAAAACTTCTAATTGCAATCTGCTAATTAATTAATCTGCTAAAATACTTAAATTTATTAATGGTAAGCTACCGTGACAGCCGTCAACGGTCAACAACTAGTATCAGCAAGCAGCAGCACAGCAGTTAACTTTATTTTTGTATTTTTTGAAAAATCACCTTTTTTTGCAAAACTTCTAATTGCAATGAATCTGCATTAATTTATCTGCTAAAAAATTATTTTATTATTCCCAAATTACTCACTAAAGAACTCTCTAATCTGTCTGTCTGTATCTGTTTTTAGTAAATATAAAAATTAACTTTGTTTTTCACTGACACTAGACCCTGTCTAAGTAGTCTACTCTCTCTAGACTGACTACTGTTCTTCTTGTAGTCTAAAAAAACTTAAACTGTTTGTTGACTGACTCACTCTCTCTCTTCAACTTCAAGAACCAACTGGTCTGCTCTGTAGTGTATTAACTACTAGTATTAGTAATAAAATTATAAATAACTGTCTAATAAGCTGCAGGCCTGCAGCAAAAAAAAATAGGCTTTCTCCCTAGTCCCTACCACCCTCCTGCCTACTAACTCGGAGTGACTGTGTGTGACTCTAATCTATCTATTCTCACAGTTCACTCAGGACAGCCAGCAGCACTGCAGGCTGCAGCAGTTAAGTAACAGTACAAGTTACAACACAGACGTCTGTCTGTCTGTAGATATATAGATTGCTTGCAAGTTGCAGCCAAGAGGCAGGTTAGCAAATATAGAGATTGCTTGCTGCAAGTTGCAGCCAAGAGGCAGGTTAGCAAATATAGCACGGTGCACCAAGTTCAAATTCGTGTCAACAAGACTAGTTAAACTAAAGATGAGAATGGATTTTCAAAGAAATTTGAAGTCACAGTGTCTCAGCAACACCAACACAAGACTCCTCTCTCCTCAACGGCTATCTCATCAATGCGACTTTCGCGCCGTTGAGGGGGAGGAGCCTTGTGGGGGCCGTCACGTGGACGCAACAGCGTATCACAGTGAGGCTGGATAAGGCAGTGGGAGGAGGCATAGGCAGAGCACAGGCTGACGTGCAAGACCGCACACTTCAGCCTGTGCGATTATGGGTCTATGGGAGTGACGGGCCTGGGAGGAGCTACGCCTGCACAGTGAAGCATAGATCACTGTGCAGGATAGGGTCTCCCTCTATTCGCACGTGCGACGAATTCTAGTGTGCGCGCACAGCAGTCTGCTGGTCGGGTCGGGAGAGGAGGAGACAGAGTGAGAGTCTGGAAGCTAGTGACCGTGACGTCAGCTGTTGTCAGGCAGAGCAGAGCCAAATACTGTCTGCTATGCTGTTGTGTCTGCCCGGTCCTAGCTCCCTCCCTCCTGCCTCTGCCTCCTAGTCCCTATAACGTACAGATACAGAACACAGTGACAGAGCCTGAGGAGTAATAAATACTAACTTGCTGGGGATAATAATAAAATATTAATTTTTCAGATAGGATCATAGGAGACTATTTGAAAAATTATATTTTATTAAACAAATATTATTTTTTTTTAGGTAATTTTTTTTTTTTTTTCTCATTTTTTTTTTTTTTTTTTGGCTCAATTTTTTTTTCACCCTCTTGCCCTGGCTGGGGGTTCACGTGCGAATGTGCACAAATGGAGGAGCCTCCACTGACTCAACTTGAAGTAATAGTTTAATAGTTTGGCGGTTGTTATGTAATATATAACTTGTAGGTAGGTAGCTCTGCAGCTGTTAGAAAATATACTACTTAATAGTTTAATAGTTTGGCGGTTGTTATGTAATATATAACTTGTAGGTAGGTAGCTCTGCAGCTGTTAGAAAATATACAACTTAATAGTTTAATAGTTTGGCGGTTGTTATGTAATATATAACTTGTAGGTAGGTAGCTCTGCAGCTGTTAGAAAATATACTACTTAATAGTTTAATAGTTTGGCGGTTGTTATGTAATATATAACTTGTAGGTAGGTAGCTCTGCAGCTGTTAGAAAATATACAACTTAATAGTTTAATAGTTTGGCGGTTGTTATGTAATATATAACTTGTAGGTAGGTAGCTCTGCTGCTCTGTAGCTGTTAGAAAATATACAACTCAACTTGAAGTAATAGTTTAATAGTTTGGCGGTTGTTATGTAATATATAACTTGTAGGTAGGTAGCTCTGCAGCTGTTAGAAAATATACTACTTAATAGTTTAATAGTTTGGCGGTTGTTATGTAATATATAACTTGTAGGTAGGTAGCTCTGCAGCTGTTAGAAAATATACAACTTAATAGTTTAATAGTTTGGCGGTTGTTATGTAATATATAACTTGTAGGTAGGTAGCTCTGCTGCTCTGTAGCTGTTAGAAAATATACAACTCAACTTGAAGTAATAGTTTAATAGTTTGGCGGTTGTTATGTAATATATAACTTGTAGGTAGGTAGCTCTGCAGCTGTTAGAAAATATACAACTTAATAGTTTAATAGTTTGGCGGTTGTTATGTAATATATAACTTGTAGGTAGGTAGCTCTTCAGCTGTTAGAAAATATACTACTTAATAGTTTAATAGTTTGGCGGTTGTTATATATAACTTGTAGGTAGGTAGCTCTGCTGCTCTGCAGCTGTTAGAAAATATACAACTAAACTTGAAGTAATAGTTTAATAGTTTGGCGGTTGTTATGTAATATATAACTTGTAGGTAGGTAGCTCTGCTGCTCTGCAGCTGTTAGAAAATAAACAACTCAACTTGAAGTAATAGTTTTGCGGTTCTTTTATAATATATAACTTGTAGGTAAGTAAGCAACCGTGACAGCCGTCAACGGTCAACAACTAGTATCAGCAGGCAGCAGCACAGCAGTTAACTTTTTTTTAAAAAAAAAATAAAATAATTTTTACCTTTTTTTGCAAAACTTCTAATTGCAATCTGCTAATTAATTAATCTGCTAAAATACTTTTTATTAATGGTAAGCTACCGTGACAGCCGTCAATGGTCAACAACTAGTATCAGCAAGCTGCAAGCAGCAGCACAGCAGTTAACTGTTTGGTTTTTTTTCACTAAAGTTTTACCTTTTTTTGCAAAACTTCTAATTGCAATCTGCTAATTAGTTAATCTGCTAAAATACTTAAATTTATTAATGGTAAGCTACCGTGACAGCCGTCAACGGTCAACAACTAGTATCAGCAAGCAGCAGCACAGCAGTTAACTGTTTTTTTTGTTTTTAAAAAAAATTCACCTTTTTTTGCAAAACTTCTAATTGCAATCTGCTAATTAATTAATCTGCTAAAATACTTAAATTTATTAATGGTAAGCTACCGTGACAGCCGTCAACGGTCAACAACTAGTATCAGCAAGCAACAGCACAGCAGTTAACTGTTTGTTTGTTTTTAAAAAAATTCACCTTTTTTTGCAAAACTTCTAATTGCAATCTGCTAATTAATTAATCTGCTAAAATACTTAAATTTATTAATGGTAAGCTACCGTGACAGCCGTCAACGGTCAACAACTAGTATCAGCAAGCAGCAGCACAGCAGTTAACTTTATTTTTGTATTTTTTGAAAAATCACCTTTTTTTGCAAAACTTCTAATTGCAATGAATCTGCATTAATTTATCTGCTAAAAAATTATTTTATTATTCCCAAATTACTCACTAAAGAACTCTCTAATCTGTCTGTCTGTATCTGTTTTTAGTAAATATAAAAATTAACTTTGTTTTTCACTGACACTAGACCCTGTCTAAGTAGTCTACTCTCTCTAGACTGACTACTGTTCTTCTTGTAGTCTAAAAAAACTTAAACTGTTTGTTGACTGACTCACTCTCTCTCTTCAACTTCAAGAACCAACTGGTCTGCTCTGTAGTGTATTAACTACTAGTATTAGTAATAAAATTATAAATAACTGTCTAATAAGCTGCAGGCCTGCAGCAAAAAAAAATAGGCTTTCTCCCTAGTCCCTACCACCCTCCTGCCTACTAACTCGGAGTGACTGTGTGTGACTCTAATCTATCTATTCTCACAGTTCACTCAGGACAGCCAGCAGCACTGCAGGCTGCAGCAGTTAAGTAACAGTACAAGTTACAACACAGACGTCTGTCTGTCTGTAGATATATAGATTGCTTGCAAGTTGCAGCCAAGAGGCAGGTTAGCAAATATAGAGATTGCTTGCTGCAAGTTGCAGCCAAGAGGCAGGTTAGCAAATATAGCACGGTGCACCAAGTTCAAATTCGTGTCAACAAGACTAGTTAAACTAAAGATGAGAATGGATTTTCAAAGAAATTTGAAGTCACAGTGTCTCAGCAACACCAACACAAGACTCCTCTCTCCTCAACGGCTATCTCATCAATGCGACTTTCGCGCCGTTGAGGGGGAGGAGCCTTGTGGGGGCCGTCACGTGGACGCAACAGCGTATCACAGTGAGGCTGGATAAGGCAGTGGGAGGAGGCATAGGCAGAGCACAGGCTGACGTGCAAGACCGCACACTTCAGCCTGTGCGATTATGGGTCTATGGGAGTGACGGGCCTGGGAGGAGCTACGCCTGCACAGTGAAGCATAGATCACTGTGCAGGATAGGGTCTCCCTCTATTCGCACGTGCGACGAATTCTAGTGTGCGCGCACAGCAGTCTACTGGTCGGGTCGGGAGAGGAGGAGACAGAGTGAGAGTCTGGAAGCTAGTGACCGTGACGTCAGCTGTTGTCAGGCAGAGCAGAGCCAAATACTGTCTGCTATGCTGTTGTGTCTGCCCGGTCCTAGCTCCCTCCCTCCTGCCTCTGCCTCCTAGTCCCTATAACGTACAGATACAGAACACAGTGACAGAGCCTGAGGAGTAATAAATACTAACTTGCTGGGGATAATAATAAAATATTAATTTTTCAGATAGGATCATAGGAGACTATTTGAAAAATTATATTTTATTAAACAAATATTATTTTTTTTTAGGTAATTTTTTTTTTTTTTTCTCATTTTTTTTTTTTTTTTTTGGCTCAATTTTTTTTTCACCCTCTTGCCCTGGCTGGGGGTTCACGTGCGAATGTGCACAAATGGAGGAGCCTCCACTGATCCTGACTTAGATATTCATTAATATTTGGCTTTCACCATTGTTTTCTAATTCTGATACTCCCATTGCAGTACCCATTTACAATATCATCCGTACATTAGGGGATCCTGATTATTAGGGGATTTAGTGACATCCATATTAATGTTGCACAACACCACCACATTGTGTTTTTAATTTTGTATTTTTAATTTGATAATTTATTAAAAGTTTAAAACCCCTTCTTTCGGGGAATGACAAGTTGTGTCTACTTTAATAATAAATGTACAGTGTTGTAGAGTGCTAATGTTGTACATACTTTTCCAATGTTGCTATTGGATTTTTGTAAAAACTATCCAATTTACTTCTAATATCTAATTTACTTCATTCTCTTGATATCCTTTTGTTGAACAGAACAGCATATCTAGATGTTATTTCTCATCACACAATATATTGCAATAAGTTTTTTCCAGCTTATTTGTAGTCTGTCTTCTTGTACAACGTAGGCTTTACATTCAGGCTTTATGTTATGGATAACACTATTCAGATCTGCTAAGTTGTTTTCTGATTGTTAATAAATGTTGATCTTTGTTCAAAGCGACTCATGCCATAAACTTAATAATTTTTTTAGCATGTGTGGTTTGCACTGATTTCAACATCTAGAGGGAAACTGTAGCTTAAAGGGACATGAAAACCAAATATTTTCTTTCATGGTTAGATTTTAAACAACTTTCCAATTATCTTCTATTATCTAATTTGTTTCGTTCTCTTGATATACTTTGTTGAAAGCATATATAAATAGGCTCAGTAGATGCTGATTGGTGGCTGCACATAGATACCTTGTGTGATTGGCTTACCCATGTGCATTGATATTTCTTCAACAATAGAAGAAAATTGGAAATTTTGTTTTAATTTGCATTCTCTATCTGAATCATTAAATAAATATTTTGGGTTTCAAGTCCCTTTAAAGGAATAGTCTAGTCGAAATTAAACTTTCATGATTCAGATAGATCAGACAATTTTAAGTAACTTACAAATTTAATCCTATTATCAATTTTGCTTCATTCTCTTGGTATCTTTATTTGAAAAAGCAAGAATGTAAGTATAGGAGTCGGCTCATTTTTGGTTCAGAACATGGGTAGCACTTTCTGATTGGTGTCTACATGTAGTCCGGCTTCTAAGCTTACATTCAAATAAAGATAGCAAGAAAATGAAGAATTGATAATAGGAGTACATTAGAAAGTTGCTTAAAATGGCATGCTTTATCTGAATCATAAAAGTTTAATTTTGACTAGACTATCCCTTTAAGGGACATTACAGACAAAATTGAAATGTACATAGATGAATTACATCTTTGAAAAGAAACATATTTGCAATAAACATGTATTGGCAAAAATGCTACAAGTAAATGTTATCACTGTTTTAGTGTTAACATTTTTATCTGCACGTGCATATGAAGCATAGCTAGATATTCTCAGTGCGCCAGCATTTTAAATACTGTAGCGCTTGTAGTGCCAGTGGGGCTTGTATCATGTCAGCAATAAACACCTTTTTAGCAATCTGGGGGCTCCTACCGGCTCCCACCCAGGCAATCGGGCCTGTATAGTGACAGGCATCGCCGGGGCTTCTCGTTATGTGCGGTGATGTCACGTGCACTGACGTGATGATGTCACCGCGCAACTTTATTTAAAATTTACAATAGAAAGTATAGGGAAAGGGGGCATGCTGCTTAGAAGCCTGTATCTCAGGCATCTAAGCAGCTACAGACCCCCAAGACCCACCGTTGGAAAGGTAATTGCCTAACCTGTTCGGTTGTATAAGTCTTGGGGATCTGTGGGGGGGAAAAAGTCAAAAAAAAAAAATTTTTTAAATGGGAAAAAATCAGAAAAAAATGAAATCCAGCTTAGTACTCAAAGGGTTAAAGCAGGGGTGGGCAGACTTTCGTAAGCCAAGGGCTACCGCTAATTTTATTCCAAGTGACGTGGTCACCTAACTAAAAACAAACACACCAGTTGCTGGCTGAAAATTTTATTTTTGCCACAAATAGGACCTGCTGGATGAAAATTGTATTTTTGCCACAAATAGGAACTGCTGGCTGAAAATTATATTTTTGCTACAAATAATACAGCTTTAAAAATCAGCGGCGCTATTTACTGACTGTGAGAGCTCTCTCTTTACGTCACACTGGGACCATCAAGCAACCTTATCTATGTACCACGCCTGTGTATGAATAAGTAGTCTCACAATCAAGACGGCTCAAGTCTAGGGCTAGCGGAGTAGTCAAGCCTGGAATACATGGCAAACCCACAGCTCAGGTACAACGATGACAATGAACTATTCTCAGCCAATCATAGACAGACTCATTCTACAAAGTAATTTTATTGGCTGAACGCCATGTCAGTTTGATTAGGGGGCAGGTTCTGTTGGCTGCTCTTCATCCGTCTCGTCTGCTACTAGCTGAAGACTACTGCAAATAGTTGTGAAAGCAGCAGGACCTGCAGGCTCTGTACCACCTTACACAGCAACCAGAGACTGGTATAGCAGCAACAGCACTGACCTGCACAATCTGGTGACAACAAATTCTGGGGACAGAAGGCTGCAGGAACTAGCACAGTATAGCTAATATTAGTGTGTCAGAGAAAGTATCAGAGAGCAGCATCAAAGCCTGGTGAAGAGTAAGTAAAAGAACCTGAGGGGAGTAACAGACCCTGGGAAAAAAACAACACCAGACCATTCACCCAGCAGAGCCTGGTGACAAGTAACGGAGGACAGAACTAGAAAGTAGCAGCAGAATATCAGACAGAGCAGGACCTGGAACTGGCAAACCCATTAATAGTACTATGGAATGACTGCTCTTGAGACAAAAAGTAGGAGAGTTTGGGACAGGCAGTAACCAAAGCTGGGGCAGCGAGTTCAGCTACAGCCGCGTCGCGCATGCTGAAGTACACAGACCGCCGTCATAGACTCATAGCCGATTTCAAAAGTTTGCATAAGAGAAACATTTCTCATACATCTACGGTGGCGAGGCTCTTCACTCAGAATCTACTTGTGTGAGAAATGTTTCTCTAATTATGCAGACTTTTGACATTTTCCAGGCGGTCACCTCAAAATTCACTCACGGTCCACTGGTAGACCGCAACCTACCTTTTGCCTACGACTGGGTTAAAGGGACACTGAACCCAAATTTTGTCTTTCGTGATTCAGATAGAGCATGCAATTTTAAAGGGACAAAAAACCCCAATTTTTTCTTTCCTGATTCACATAGAGCATGCAATTTTAAGCAACTTTCTAGTTTACTCCTATTATCAATTTTTCTTTGTTTTCCTTCTATCTTTATTTGAAAAGGAAGGCATCTAAGCTAAGGAGCCAGCAATTTTTGGGTTCAGAACCATAGACAGCACTTGTTTAAAGGTGCTGTCCAATCAGCAAGGACAACCCAGGTTGTTCACCAAAAATGGGCCGGCAACTAAACTAACATTCTTGCTTTTCAAATAAACATACCATGAGAATGATGAAAATTTGATAAAAGGAGTAAATTAGAAAGTTGATTAAAATTGCATGCTCTATGTGAATCACCAAAGAAAAGATTTGGGTTCAGTGTCCCTTTAAGTAACTTTCTAATTTACTCCTATTATCACATTTTCTTCATTCTCTTGGTATCTTTATTTGAAAAGCAAGAATGTAAGTTTAGATGCCGCCCCATTTTTGGTGAACAACCTGGGTTGTCCTTGCTGATTGGACAGCACCAATAAACTAGTGCTGTCCAGGGTTCTGAACCAAAAAGTGTCTGGCTCCTTAGCTTGGGTGCCTTCTTTTTCAACTAAAGATAGCAAGAGAACGAAGAAAAATTGCTAATAGGAGTAAATTAGAAAGTTGCTTAAAATTGCATGCTCTATCTGAAAAAAAATTGGGTTTAGTGTCCCTTTAAATGAATATGAAACCCAGATTCAGATAGAGAGTTATTAAATATTTAATGACCCCCGGGAGTACCCCTTTCCGCTCGACATCACGGCTAGAGGGCAGAAATACACTGCCTGCATTTATCATTACAAAATCTGTTGCACATGCAACACCGCCCCCTGCAAGCACGTGGCTGTCAATCTCCCTGGTTGTAGAAATCCAGTGAGATTGAGAAACGCTACTTTACAGTTGGCGTAGCAGGTTAACAAACAGTGGTCTGATGACCGCTGCTTCTTCACTCTTGGCTGCAGGTTTACATTTGCAGCTTTTTAAAAGGAGTGTTCAATTTAAAAAATTCACATGTTTAAGGAACAATTGTTTCTCTATTTCTGATTATCAGTTACAAGCAGAAGTCCTTAAAGGGACAGTCAACACCAGAATGTTTGTTGTTTTAAAAGATAGATAATCCCTTAATTACCAATTCCCCAGTTTTGCATAACCAACACAGTTATAATACTACACATTTTACCTCTGTAATTACCTTGTATTTAAGCCTCAGCAGACTGCCCCCTTATTTCAGTTCTTTTGACAGACTTGCATTTTAGCCAATCAGAGCTGTCTCAATGGTAAATTCACGTGCATGAGCTCAATGTTATCTATATGAAACACAGGAACTAATGCCCTCTAGTGGTGAAAAACTATAAAAATGCATTTAGATTAGAGGCGGCCTTCAAGGTCTAAGAAGTTAGCATATGAACCTCTTAGGTTTAGCACTCAACTAAGAATACCAAGAGATCAAAGCAAAATTGGTGATAAAAGTAAATTGGAAAGTTTTTTAAAATTACATACCCTATCTGAATCATGAAAGTTTTTTTGGACTTGACTGTCCCTTAAAGAGCAGATTTTTAGAATATGGTTAGTTTGAAGATGTTCTAACCAATAGTTTAATATGAAACTATTGCAAACAGAAGCTAAATGGATATTTAATATGCTATCTGGTTTAAATGTAGATTTTAACTGAAATGTTTTTGTGTAATACATATTAGAAGCGTTAAATATGACCTTATATATCCTCTATCTCCATTGCTATTTTTATGTTGTGTATATATAGAAATTAATATATGTTATATTTTGTCATTTTATCCTTGATTTATAAATAATTTGAGAATATATTTATATATGAGGGAAGTAGATTATTTCATAAATAATTGTTTAATACTATCTTAAATTCTTAATACCACCTTAAATCCATAATCTATTGCGATTGGTTGAAATTAGTTTAAAAGCAGCGGGCTTAGAAGTTAATTTAGAGCTTGAGTAAGGCCACTAGGGAGCTGAAACACATTGCTCTGTGTATACTGCTACTTATTTTTTGTAAAATAAAGTTCTAAGGAGCCTTGTCAGAGATTCATACTGTGCAAAGTTTCATTGGTGCACATGATTGTTTACTCTTATGACCAGCAGTGAATACTTAGGAACTTTGATTCACACTATAGTTCTGTATATACTCTTGTAAAGTGTGGGAGTAGTAATAAGGGGCCGAGGTCACAATCTGTATCACACATACCATTATCGGTATCCATCTTTTACGATCCCTTACACTGTAATACAGACTATTTCTAGCTACGGTGCTTCAGATGGCGGGTGACTCCAGACCGCAGTGATTATCTGTATGAATGATAGTAAAGCTGGATTGATGATTGCCTCCAGTGAGTACCTCCTTTTGTGTGTGCATTATTGAGGTTCTAACGCACCTCACCAGAATCTTGTTTTTACATCAGCACATTCAGGAACGGACGGTTTTGTTACACGGAATACTAAAAAGGACTGTGTTACATATTTCAAGTATTTTTTATGTATCTTTTAGGTATTGTTTGATTGCATCTATTATACATGTACTATTTTTATCTGTTTAAATATATCAAATTGTTTATTACATGTGTTGACATATTATTTAATTATACACTTTATTTGCAGTTTCCTTTAACACGTTAAAGGCGGGGTGGTTATTTGGTTTACTATTTTTAGAGTAACTGTTTTTTGCTTTATTGGATTCTTAAGCACAATTAAGGGGATTAGTGAATGTTTACCACTGCTTTAGAAAGTTCGTTATAGTTCAAGTGTTTTTACCAAATTTTTTTCTAAGAATGTTTTTACAGGCAAACACTGCTGCATCAAGTGTTCAAAAGCAGGTTTCCGGTGAGAAGGCGGAGCAACAAGACAGGTGCTCCGACTCGGCGTTTGAGCCGACAGCAGCCATCACAGCCTTCACTGTTTGCCCACTGTACCTGCTTGGGTTTGGGCTATAGCTTGACACGACACCGCAAGCTAAAGGGAAACCTCTATTGCTGGATTAGCAGCGGTAAATCTGCATCTATTTTTTTACAAACTGTTGCCAGAATTATCAGAACTTCCAAGGAGCTAGCACTAACCTGCCTTTTATTTTCCTTGGCGGAGTGAATCGCCGGACTCGCGGCTCCTCTGTGGGGCTGGTGGAGGAGCGGATCAGAAATCGTGAGGAGGTGGAGTAAGCCTCCGTGAGTGACAGGTGAATCGGCCCTGTCAGTAGTCAGTCCGGGAGGGACAGCCTTGGAGACTTGTCCCACTATAAAGGAAGCTGTGCCGGGAGTAGAAGCGGGCCTGCTGCTGGAGGCGGGTGTGCCGCATTGGAATCTGCAGGGGTCTCCGGAGCCTGCATCCCCTCTGGCTACTCAAGGAGAGGTCGCTGTCATAACCGGCCTCGCATCTGCCACTAGCCTCCGTGAGTGACAGGTGAATCGGCCCTGTCAGTAGTCAGTCCGGGAGGGACAGCCCTGGAGACTTGTCCCACTATAGAGGAAGCTGTGCCGGGAGTAGAAGCGGGCCTGCTGCTGGAGGCTGGTGTGCCGCATTGGAATCTGCAGGGGTCTCCGGAGCCTGCATCCCCTCTGGCTACTCAAGGAGAGGTCGCTGTCATAACCGGCCCTGCATCTGCCACTGGCCAGCCATTAGACCGGACCGGAGATAAGGCACCGGGGTTCTTCAATTCAGGTACTCTGTGTTCTATCTGTATTGCTCCTCCGGGTAAGAGCTCCCCCGGTTAGATGCCAATCTCTCCCAGGCTCAGCCTAGCTCCTTAGGCACTCTGCAAGTATCGCAGGATATAGTCTCTTTCACGGTACCTGGTCCCTGGGATATAAAGAGCCTAGAGGTGGCTATATCAAGAACTAATATTTCTCCTTTTTGGGATTTCTCAATTTCCTCAGAAGGGAAGCTGTAGGCCTGGCAGTGTATGATATAAGGCCGCGAAGTCTACTGGGCCCTATGAACTCTTAAAGGACTCTGCTTGGGGCTTAGGCAGAGTGGGGGCTGTCACCCTGGGTCTTATATCAATTTAACATTATACATTCTGTTTGTTATGCTGGAAGGTATAACAGGGCAATGATTCTTTACATAGGTGCTTATTTTGTCGTTCACATAAGAATATAAAGGGGTGTTTTATTTTTTTTTGGTTGCTTGATTTATAAAGGTGCAGGCATTTGTTTGTGGGTTTTTCCCCAAGGCACTGTTCTTTTTTAGATTACACAAACACTGTTTATTGGTATTAGGCTCCATTTTGAAAGTCTATATATTATAATTTTTTTAGGGGCTCTTTTTTAATCTTCATCATATACATTATATCCACGCACAAGCACTAATGTAAGTGTGCACTTAAGTTAAGGAAAGGAGAAGAAGGAAATAGTAGAGAGAAGGGGGGAAGGGGGGGAAAGAAAGGGAAAGAGACAGAGGAAAGAAAAAAAAAGAAAGGGAGAGAAGAAGGGGAAGAAAAGAGAAAAAAAAAAAAAAAAAGAGACAAATTTTTGTGTGTTTAGTTTTTATTTCACTGAGTTTGGTTCCACTATTGTTTTCCCCCACAGAGGGGACCTATATTTTGTTTATTGTGCACAGTATTTGTTTTTGTTATTATTTTGCACTTGTCACTATTCATGGAAAAATTTATAACTCACGGTAACAACACTACACCTAAAATGCCTGCTAAATCTAGGGATAAAAAAAACTCTAAATGTGGCGACACAAGTGTAGATATATCCACAGAAAGTGCACCTACAGTAATTGATACCCAGGTTTTGATTACTCAACTTACAGCAATCTTCTCTCCCCAGTTTGAGGGTATTAAAAAAGAATTGGGAGGTATTTCTTCAGAGCTAGTTACACTCTCAGTAGAAGTCAAAAAAATTTCGCAGAGAATTGGAGAAGCAGAAAATAGAATTTCTGCTACTGAAGATAGGCTGACAGCCCAAGGGGCTATTATCCAGGCCCAGGAAGTCAAACTCAATAGCATGCAGTCGCGCCTGGAGGATCTTGAGGATCGCTCCAGGCGCAACAACATCAGGGTTATAGGACTCCCTGAATTGCCAGAATTTGAGGATCTTGTTAAATTCACTTCCTCCACTCTCCCCCTTGCCATTGGTTTTACACCCCAGTCTCTCCCTCTAGCAATAGAGAGAGCCCACAGAGTGGGTTCCAGAAGGGATTCAGCTAGCGGTCCGGGTAAACTCAGGATGTGTATTTTTAAGTTGTTAAAATTTCAGGATAAGCTTGAGATCCTAAAGTTAGCGAAGAAAGCTGGTTCATTAGAATTTGGGAACAGCAAGATTTTGAAGAAGACTTATGGCCCCGTACTGTTCACAATTGATTTCTAAAGGTATTAAAGCTAGTTTATTTTATCCGGCCAAAATTATAGTGGAAAATAAGGGAGCCAAATTTATTTTTAACGAAGTTGCTGAGGTTAAAGAATTTCTGAGAACCCTTGAGTCCTAGATTTGGGCTCGCTATTAAGCTAGGTTTTGTTTGTAGGCCAGCTTAGGTCCATATATTCTCTTAGGAAAGTTTTGATTTTTCTGGTCTTTGGCTTACTTTCTGATTTTTATTTATTTATTTATTTTTTTTTTGTTAGGTAATTGCAATGTCTAGCACCTGTATTTCAATGTTGTTTGAGAAACATGTATATGCTAAATCTGTTCTACGAAAATTACTGAAAATGAGATTGCTGACAAATATTTTGGGTTCTGGTTTTTTTTTTTTTTTTTTTTTCTTTCCTCCCTCCCGTGCCCCCCCCCCTTTTTTTCTTTTTTTGTTGGTTGATACCGCCAGTTACATGTCTTCTATAGGGTTTGGTGTGCGAGTTAGATTAAAGAATAGCGGTGGGCTGTAGAATTCTTTCATGGAATGTGGGGGGGATATCCTCTCCCGCGAAGCGCAAATTGGTTATTAAAACACTGGCTGTAGAAAATCCAGATGTCGTTTGTTTACAAGAGACGCACTTAGATGCAATAGAAGCTGTAAAGCTTAAAATGAAATGGGTTGGCGAGGTATTAGCCTCATCTTCTCCATCTAAAAAACGAGGAGTTGCTGTCCTATTGCATAAAGATTTGGATTATCAAATTATCAAAGTGGAGTATGACTCTTCGGCCCGATATATGTTGCTACAGATGTTGATAAATTCTGCCAAATACATATTCTGTAATATTTATGCCCCCAATAAATTTTCAGTAAAATTTTGGGACCGGATTCAAAATATAATTTTTCCCTTTCAAAGGAAGAATTTAATTATTTGTGGGGATTTTAATGTTACTCTGTGTCCGGAATTGGACCGTTTCTCAAAAAAGAATTACGTTAAATATAAGTATCAAGCTAAATACTTTAAAAAATTTTGTAGTAAGTTGACATTGACAGATATTTGGCGTTTACAAAATCCGTTAACTAGAGCATATACATGTGAATCTAAGTCGTGCAGGACCTTCTCGAGGATAGATTTTTTTTTAATCTCTGAAGCGTTGACAGTCTTCCAGTTTAAATCTGGAATTGGGGAATTCCAGATATCAGATCACGCTATAATTTCTTTATCTATTCTCGACACGAATGAGGTACGTTTACCAACACAGGTCTTTGGTTTCCCCCGTTTCTTATACACTAACCCGAGCTTCTTATCTTGGATTAAGACTATCTGGCAGGAATATGTATCATTTAACGCGAATTACAGTTATAAAACGGAGGTTTATTGGGAGGTGGCTAAAGCCGTGATCCGAGGCAAAATTATAGCTCATATGAGTATGCGCTCGAAAAAAATCAAGGAACAGGGGAGTTCCCTTGTTACAAGAACTAGAGCAGCGTACAGGGATATTCAGTCGGATCCCTCTTTAAGGAATTGGGCAGTGTATCTTGAGGCCAGAAAGGAAAGAGAGATTTTTATAAAACAGAAATCTTTGGAGGAAGAAGCTAGATTGAACCTTAAATATAGGAGTTTTCACGGGTGTTCGGCGAAGCATCTATCTCGCTTGGTTAAGAATAGAAAAAAGAGAAATTATATTGCAGTAATAAAAAATGGAGAGGATAGGTTTTTTAAGCCAGCAGAGATTGCTCAGGAATTTTACAGGTATTATCTAGAACTATATTCGGCCGTCACCTTCGACCGTGACAGCCTAGAGTCTTTCTGGTCTGCAATAAGTATTCCAAAGATACAAGCAGAAGAGTTGGCTATGCTGAATCAGCCGATATCGCGTGAGGAGATTGGTATTGCTATTGATAATCTTAAGCTTAATAAAACCGCTGGCCCTGATGGGCTCCCGGCCGAATTTTATAAATTATTAAAGGAAGAACTGCTATCACCATTAGAGGCTATATTCAACAATTATTATCTTTCGGACAATGGGATTTCTGATAATTTTGCGGCAGCTAATATTTCACTCATTGCGAAAAAAAATAAAAATCCTGAGGATATGGCCTCATACAGGCCAATATCAGTACTCAATACTGATTACAAGCTTCTCGCTGGTATTATTGCCTCCAGATTGAATAGTTGTCTGCAGGATCTGATCCATCAGGATCAGACTGGCTTTATGACCTCTAGAAACTCGTCGCGGAATATACGCAAGGTTATTACGTTTTTAGATTTTATGTCGAATTTGGAACCAGAGCCTAGTAACGACGGAATTCTTGATTCAGCAGTCTTAACCCTCGACGCAGTCAAGGCTTTTGACTCTATTGTCTGGGAGCATTTATTCTGCTCACTGCAGAAATTCGGCTTTTCTGGTAACTTTAATCTCTTCATTCATAAGATTTATTGCAAACCGATTTCTTTTCTTTTGGTTAATGGGATACGCTCACAGGGGATTGTTTTACAGCGTGGCACCAGGCAGGGGTGTCCATTATCCCCCCTCTTGTTTAACGTGGCTTTAGAACCCTTAGCGGTCAGATTCCGTGAGGTTTTAACAGGAATTTCTCTGGGTCCTCACCGTTTAAAAACTCTTCTCTATGCGGATGATATGTTGATTTTTGTAGATAAGCCTTTGCAATCGATTCCAGTTATTCTCCAACTCCTGGCACAGTTTAGTTCCTTCTCCGGTTATCGGGTGAATCTGGAGAAGAGTGAACTCATGTATATGGGTAATAACTCACTTTGCCTGGGAAAATTCCCTTTCAAAGCTGTTAATGCAATTAATTATTTGGGGCTTGAGTTGCATAAAAATCCGAAATTATGGTATATTGCGAATGTTGTCCCTTTGCTGAAAAAAATTAAAATAGATCTGCAATTATGGGCTTCATTTCCTTTATCAATTTCGGCAAAGGTAAATCTAATAAAAACGATTGTTTTTCCCCGTCTTCTGTATGTGCTACAGAATCTTCCTCTCTTCATTTCCAATGCAGATATTAGGAATTTATATAGTTGTTTTTCCAAATTTATATGGAAAGATAAGAGACCCAGGATAGCATTAGCTAAGCTTATGCAGAAATCAAACCGCGCCAGGTTGGCTCTGCCCGATGTCAGGCTTTATAACACGGCGGCGTTGGTGAAATTCGCCTTGGATTGGGTAGCAGATTCCGACAGGTTAGCAGTTAGTCAAGAGGAAGCCTTTTATACTCGCCCATTTGCGCTCAGAGCACTGTTACATTGTAATACAAAACAGCTGCCCTCTAACATCAGTAGAATGATATCTTTTAAAAATGTCGTAGTTGCGTGGCGGAAGTTTTGTATTTGTCTTGGAGTAGATCCCTCTGTCTCAGAATACCTTCCGATTCAGGGTAATCCGAACTTCATCCCGGGCTTATATCATAAGGTGTTTAAAGCATGGGGAAATAAAGGCTTGTTGTTGGTTAAGCAATTATTGGGGGCTGATAATCTGATCCAGTCTGCTGAGTCTTTGTTTCAAACTTATGATCTTCCGAGGTCCGATTTATTTGCCTATTTCCAGATCCGCCATTTCATGCGTGAGCAAAACTGGGAGAATAGTGTGCCACCAGAATGGTCTCTCATCAGAGCTTTAATTAAGAAATTTAGTATGGGAAGCTCCTCTATCTCTTTAATGTATGATATTATGCTTTCTAAACAAAGTGATAAGTATCTGCATAATATAAGTAATTGGTTGCTTCCGGTTATTACTGATATTACCGAGGAGAGGATCATACAGAGTTGTAACATGGCGCATAAATGTAGGGTCTCGATGTCCTGGAAGGAATCGCACACGAAGCTCTTGAATAATTTTTATTTGCATCCCCTGAAACTACAAAAATTTTCTGATATTGGAACAAATAACTGTCCCAGATGCTCAAATTCTAGGGCTGATTTATTTCATATGTTTTGGTCCTGTCCCAAAATTAATCAGTTGTGGCGTAAATTGGGTCACTGGTTCAATACATTATATGGGGTAAATTTTGTTCTCACACTCCAAGATGTGATTTTACTAATTACAGAAACACATAGAAACTTGGGGTCATTGACTTGTATTTTGAATACGATTATTTAAGCCATGCGTCATCTTGTCTTATTAAATTGGAAAGCGAAGAGAGCACCGAGCCTTGAGAGGTCTTTTAAAGAAATCCAAGGTCAAATTATATTTGAGTCATATCATCTTTTGGAAGCATCTGAGAAGAGAACCAAGGAGTTCTTGCAGGGATGGTTACCAATTATCTTGTCATATCCGCTTCGGATACAAAGGCAGATTCTCGCCCCGGTGCGATCAACGGCCTGCTTTGCTGAATTAGTGTTACTAGGGAAATTCCCGGCATCCTGGTTAGACTCGGCGGTATAATAGGGCGTATATTTGTAGTTGTATTTTGGCTGGGGAGCTGGGTGCAAGGTATTATCTCGTCCGTGGGGCGCGTGGAGGGGGGATTTAGGGGCTTTTTTCCCTTTTTTTTTTTTTTTGTGTTTTATGTACACTTTGATATTGCAGGTGTAATGTTTAATTTAAAAAAAAAAAAGACAGGCTGATGATATATAATGCAACGGTGTATGTATTATTTGGTGATACAGAGTGAACATGTTTTTGACATAAGAAATACCAGAAAATTGAGCTTGTGTTATTGATTGATTCGTTTCACTGCTATTGTATTAATGTGTTTTTTTTTTTGTTTTTTGTTTTTTTGCTTTTTTTTTTTTTTTTTGTTGTTTTGTTTGTATCTGTACACTTCAGCCTTGTTTTTCTTTGTATAATAAGAATTGATAAATCAATAAAAAGAATTATAAAAAAAAAAAAAAAAGTGTTCAAAAGCATTCTTGTAAAACTGTTGTCATATAGTGCTCTAGTCACATGCACACTACCTACCTAGGTATTCTTTTGAAGGGAGCTGGATGGAGGGGTTGGTATTCAAACATCTTAGCCCCTTCAAGCCCTAGAAACCTCCAAGACAGTTTTTGAAAGCTAATCACTTGCTCCCTCAAATGGTTTGTGTCTTGTGGGTAAAAGTTTAAGCACTTTTTAAAAAAATAAATAAATAAAAAAGACATTTTAAATTACTAAATATGTAAATACTCTTATAACAGGGCAACAAAAATGCCAACAGATATCCAAGACCCCTTGTTTTAAATCTCATAGACCCCTCTTAAAAATAATGCTCCTATATACAAAATTAATAGCCAGGTGGAAACTGTGGTAATAGTGATCACCTGGGGTAAATAAATGACCATCTATTTGCATAATGAATCATTGGAGCTCATATGTGCAGATCAAAGTTACATAACTGTACTAAAAGGCCCTCATTTATATGAGGATAGCCAGTTCTTTTTACTACAGAGATTAGAGGGAAAACACACACATACACCATTGTTTATAACCTTGTTAATTTAAATTTTAATTAAATATGTTGCAGGTTTCCTACACATCATGATGTATACATAAAATAAAGAGGCATATATGTTGCAGCGACCAATCACCAGCTAGCTACCATTAGAGCATTGCTGTACCTGTGACTATCTAGGAATGTTTTTTTGACAAAGGATACCAGGAGAACAAAGCAAATTTGATGATATAATTAAATTGGAAAGTATTTTAAAATTGCATGATTTATCTGAATCATGAAAGTTTTATTTTCACTTTTTTAAGATACTAGGCAACACATAATAATTTCCCCCCGAACCATGTGCGAGACACATATGCTCATACATTCAGCCTACTGCTGTATCAGCACTGAATGGTACGCAATGTCATGTGACAGATTATATCAGATGGTGAAAATCATGATCTGCAGTTTTGGTAATGATAAAGGAAATCTGGTGATCACACAGTGTAATCAACTTTAAAGTTGTTGAAAAGACCTGAAAGCACCTTTTGAGGGTCACAAATTCTTAGTATCAGGGACTCATGAAGCTGATGAGGCTGGTTGCCGGTTTGTGGGAGGAGTTGTGTTGGGAGGGGGTAGGATAGTGGTAGATTAGTGGGTGGGATTGTGGGAGTGTCTGGGTGGTCAGTTGGTGTGTCTGGGCAGTTTATGGACCTGTTTGTTATGTGGGTAGGGCTAAGGGAAATTCTGCAAATAGGGACATATGGCTGTCTCAGAGAGACAGTGGGAAAGATTTCAGAATCAGGGACTGTCCTTCTCAAATAGAATTATTGCTCTAATGATCACACAGAGAATGCTCCTTAAAGGAACACGGAACCCAATTTTTTTTCTTTTGTGGTTCAGATAGAGCATGCAATTTTAAGCAACGTTCTAATTTACTCCTATTATCAATTCTTCTTCGTTCTCTTGCTATCTTTATTTGAAAAAAAGTCATCTTAGCTTTTTTAGGTTAAGAACACTGGACAGCACTTTTTGATTGGTGGATGATTTTTTTCCACCAATCAGCAAGGACAACCCAGGTTGTTCACCAAAAATGGGCCGGCATCTAAACTTAGATTCTTGCATTTCAAATAAAGATACCAAGAGAATAAAGAACATTTGATACTAGGAGTAAATTAGAAAGTTGCTTAAAATTTCATGCTCTATCTGAATCACGAAAGAAAAAATTTGGGTTCAGTGACCCTTTAAGTAGATTGGGATATATTTTAATGGACGAACAAGATCAAGGTCCTGAATGCGCCATTCAAGAATTAAACTCTTAAGTTATAATTCCCACCATTTTTTTTCTTTCATCTATTTTTTTTTTGTTTCCACTTCTAGCCATATTGCAATTTAGCCACAGCAATTAATTTGATACTAATATTTGGTAGGTAAGACAAGTAATATTGGGAGTTTGGTCATTAAGAAACAACTGCAGCAAACAGGGTGTTAAAGGGACATTCCGGTGTTCTGCTATATTTGCCTATTGTGTTACATTTTCCTACCTATGTAACACGTACGGGCAGATAGAGCACTTTCATATCTGCCATTTTTGTTTGAAACGGAGGCTGATATCAAAATATTGATCAGATGGCGATATTTGGCTGTTTTGAATGCAGATCTCGCTCAAACATAAAACATTGAAAAATAATAAATAAAAAATAACATAATTTATGTAAGAACTTACCTGATAAATTCATTTCTTTCATATTAGCAAGAGTCCATGAGCTAGTGACGTATGGGATATACATTCCTACCAGTAGGGGCAAAGTTTCCCAAACCTTAAAATGCCTATAAATACACCCCTCACCACACCCATAATTCAGTTTAACGAATAGCCAAGAAGTGGGGTGATAAGAAAAAAGTGCGAAAGCATATAAAATAAGGAATTGGAATAATTGTGCTTTATACAAAAAAATCATAACCACCACAAAAAAGGGCGGGCCTCATGGACTCTTGCTAATATGAAAGAAATGAATTTATCAGGTAAGTTCTTACATAAATTATGTTTTCTTTCATGTAATTAGCAAGAGTCCATGAGCTAGTGACGTATGGGATAATGACTACCCAAGATGTGGATCTTTCCACGCAAGAGTCACTAGAGAGGGAGGGATAAAATAAAGACAGCCAATTCCTGCTGAAAATAATCCACACCCAAAATAAAGTTTAATGAAAAACATAAGCAGAAGATTCAAACTGAAACCGCTGCCTGAAGTACTTTTCTACCAAAAACTGCTTCAGAAGAAGAAAATACAACAAAATGGTAGAATTTGGTAAAAGTATGCAAAGAGGACCAAGTTGCCGCTTTGCAAATCTGATCAACCGAAGCTTCATTCCTAAACGCCCAGGAAGTAGAAACTGACCTAGTAGAATGAGCTGTAATCCTATGAGGCGGAGTCTTACCCGACTCAACATAGGCAAGATGAATTAAAGATTTCAACCAAGATGCCAAAGAAATGGCAGAAGTTTTCTGGCCTTTCTAAAACCGGAAAAGATAACAAATAAACTAGAAGTCTTTCGGAAAGACTTAGTAGCTTCAACATAATATTTCAAAGCTCTAATAACATCCAAAGAATGCAACGATTTCTCCTTAGAATTCTTAGGATTAGGACATAATGAAGGAACCACTATGTCTCTACTAATGTTGTTGGAATTCACAACTTAGGTAAAAAATTCAAAAGAAGTTCGCAACACCGCCTTATCCTGATGAAAAATCAGAAAAGGAGACTCACAAGAAAGAGCAGATAATTCAGAAACTCTTCTGGCAGAAGAGATGGCCAAAAGGAACAAAACTTTCCAAGAAAGTAATTTAATATCCAATGAATGCATAGGTTCAAATGGAGGAGCTTGAAGAGCCCCCAGAACCAAATTCAAACTCCAAGGAGGAGAAATTGACTTAATGACAGGCTTTATACGAACCAAAGTTTGTACAAAACAATGAATATCAGGAAGAATAGCAATCTTTCTGTGAAAAAGAACAGAAAGAGCAGAGATTTGACCTTTCAAGGAACTTGCGGACAAACCCTTATCTAAACCATCCTGAAGAAACTGTAATATTCTCTGTATTCTAAAAGAATGCCAAGAAAAATGATGAGAAAGACACCAAGAAATATAAGTCTTCCAGACTCTATAATATATCTCTCTGGATACAGATTTACGAGCCTGTAACATAGTATTAATCACAGAGTCAGAGAAACCTCTTTGACCAAGAATCAAGCGTTCAATCTCCATACCTTTAAATTTAAGGATTTCAGATCCTGATGGAAAAAAAGGACCTTGAGACAAAAGGTCTGGTCTTAACGGAAGAGTCCACGGTTGGCAAGAGGCCATCTGGACAAGATCCGCATACCAAAACCTGTGAGGCCATGCCGGAGCTACCAGCAGAACAAACGAGCATTCCTTCAGAATCTTGGAGATTACTCTTGGAAGAAGAACTAGAGGCGGAAAGATATAGGCAGGATGATACTTCCAAGGAAGTGATAATGCATCCACTGCCTCCGCCTGAGGATCCCGGGATCTGGACAGATACCTGGGAAGTTTCTTGTTTAGATGAGAAGCCATCAGATCTATTTCTGGAAGTTCCCACATTTGAACAATCTGAAGAAATACCTCTGGGTGAAGAGACCATTCGCCCGGATGCAACGTTTGGCGACTGAGATAATCCGCTTTCCAATTGTCCATACCTGGGATATGAACCGCAGAGATTAGACAGGAGCTGGATTCCGCCCAAACCAAAATTTGAGATACTTCTTTCATAGCCAGAGGACTGTGAGTCCCTCCTTGATGATTGATGTATGCCACAGTTGTGACATTGTCTATCTGAAAACAAATGAACAACTCTCTCTTCAGAAGAGGCCAAGACTGAAGAGCTCTGAAAATTGCACGGAGTTCCAAAATATTGATCGGAAATCTCACCTCCTGAGATTCCCAAACCCCTTGTGCCATCAGATACCCCCACACAGCTCCCCAACCTGTAAGACTTGCATCTGTTGAGATTATAGTCCAGCTCGGAAGAACAAAGAAGCCCCCTGAACTAAACGATGGTGATCTGTTCACCATGTCAGAGAGTGTCGTAAAATCGGTTTAAAGATATTAATTGAGATATCTTTGAGGAATCCCTGCACCATTGGTTCAGCATACAGAGCTGAAGAGGTCGCATGTGAAAACGAGCAAAGGAGATCGCATCTGATGCGGCAGTCCTAAGACCCAACATTTCCATGCATAAGGCTACCAAAGGGAATGATTGTGACTGAAGGTTTTGACAAGCTGATATCAATGTTAAACTTCTCTTGTCTGACAAGGACAGAGTCATAGACACTGAATCTATCTAGAAACCTAAAAAGGTTACCCTTGTCTGAGGAATCAATGAACTGATTGGTAAATTGATCCTCCAACCATGAACTTGAAGAAACAACACAAGTCGATTCGTATGAGATTCTTCGAAAATGAGAAGACTGAGCAAGTACCAAGATATCGTCCAAATAAGGAAATACCAAAACCCTATTCTCTGATTACAGAAAGAAGGGCACCGAGAACCTTTGAAAAAAATTCTTGGAACTGAGGCTAGGCCAAACGGTAGAGCCACAAAACTGGTAATGCTTGTCTAAAAAGAGAATCTCAGACACTAAAAGTGATCTGGATGAATCGGAATATGCAGATACACATCCTGTAAATCTATTGTAGACATATAATGCCCTTGCTAAACAAAAGGCAGGATAGTCCTACAGTAACCATCTTGAATGTTGGTATCCTAACATAACGATTCAATAATGATAGATCCGGAACTGGTCTGAAGGAATTGACCTTCTTTGGTACAATGAAGAGATAAAATAAAACCCCAGCCCCTGTTCCAGAACTGGAACTGGCATAAATACTCCAGCCAACTCTAGATCTGAAACACATTTCAGAAATGCTGAGCCTTTGCTGTGTTAACTGGGACACGGGAAAGAAAAGAATCTCTTAGCAGGAGGCCTTAACTTGAAGCCAATTCTGTACCTTTCTGAAACAATGTTTCTGAAACCAGAGATTAAGAACGGAATTGATCCAAATTTCTTTGAAGAAAACGTAATCTGCCCCATACCAGCTGAGCTGGAATAAGGGCCGCACCTTCATAGGTACTTAGGAGCTGGCTATAGGTTTCTATAAGGCTTGGATATATTCCAAACTGGAAATAGTTTCCAAACTGATACCGCTCCTGAGGATGAAGGATCAGGCTTTTGTTCCTTGTTGTGAGGAAAGGAACGAAAATGATTATTTACCCTGGAAAGAAAGGGAAAGCAAAGTTGACTTAGAAGACATGTCAGCATTCCAATTTTAATCCATAAAGCTTTTCTAGCTAAAATAGCTAGAGACATATACCTGACATCAACTCTAATGATATCAAAAGATGGTATCACCAATAAAATTATTAGCATGTTATAGAATAATAATAATGCTATAAAATTATGATCTGTTACTTGTTGCGCTAAAGCTTCTAACCAAAAAGTTGAAGCTGCAGCAACATCCGCTAAAAATATAGCAGGTCTAAGAAGATTACCTGAACATAAGTAAGCTTTTCTTAGAAAGGATTCAATTTTCCTATCTAAAGGATCCTCAAATGAAGTACTATCTGCCGCAGGAATAGTAGTACATTAGCAGGAGTAGAGACAGCCCCATAACCTTAGGGATTTTTGTCCCAAAAAACTCTAATCTGTCAGATGGCACAGGATATAATTTGCTTAAACGTCTAGAAGGAGTAAATAAATTACCCAAATTATTCCATTCCCTGGAAATTACTTCAGAAATAGCATCAGGGAGATAAAACACTTCTGGAATAACTACAGGAGATTTAAAAACCTTATTTAAACGTTTACATTTAGTATCAAGAGGACCCGAATCCTCTATTTCTAATGCAAATAACACTTCTTTAAGTAAAGAACGAATAAATTCCATCTTGAACAAATACAAAGATTTATCAGCATCAACCTCTGAGACAGAAACCTCTGAACCAGAAGAACCATTATCAGTATCAGAATGATGATGTTCATTTAAAAATTCATCTGAAAAAAGAGAAGTTTTAAAAGACTTTTATGTATACTAGAAGGAGAAATAACAGACATAGCCTTCTTAATGGATTTAAAAAATAAAATCTCTTATGTTATCAGGAACACTCTGAAAATTAGATGTTGACGGAACAGCAACAGGTAATGTAACAGTACTAAAGGAAATTTTATCTGCATTAATAAGTTTGACATGACATGCAATACAAATAACAGCTGGAGAAACAGATACCAAAAAGTTTATAGCAGATACACTTAGCTTGGTAGCTCCAGCACTGTGCAGTGATTTTCCTGAAGTATCTTCTGACTCAGTTGCAACGTGGAACATCTTGCAATATGTAAAAGAAAAAAACAACATATAAAGCAAAATTGATCAAATTCCTTAAATGACAGTTTCAGGAATGGGAGAAAAATGCCAGTGAACAAGCTTCTAGCAACCAGAAGCAATAAAAAATGAGACTTAAATAATGTGGAGACAAAAATGACGCCCATATTTTTTAGCGCCAAAAAAGACGCCCACATTATTTGGCGCCTAAATGCTTTTGGCGCCAAAAATGACGCCACATCCGGAACTCCGACATTTTTGCCGCAAAAAAACGTCAAAAAAATGACGCAACTTCCGGCGACACGTATGACGCCGGAAACAGAAAAAAAAATTTGCGCCAAAAAAGTCTGCGCCAAGAATGACGCAATAAAATGAAGCATTTTCTGCCCCCGCGAGCCTAACAGCCCACAGGGAAAAAGTCAAATTTTTTAAGGTAAGAAAAAATGATTGAAACAAATGCATTTATCCCAAATATGAAACTGACTGTCTGAAAAATAAGGAATGTTGAACATTCTGAGTCAAGGCAAATAAATGTTTGAATACATATATTTAGAACTTTATAAATAAAGTGCCCAACCATAGCTTAGAGTGTCACAGAAAATAAGATTTACTTACCCCAGGACACTCATCTACACGTTTGTAGAAAGCCAAACCAGTACTGAAACGAGAATCAGCAGAGGTAATGGTATATATAAGAGTATATCGTCGATCTGAAAAGGGAGGTAAGAGATGAATCTCTACGACCGATAACAGAGAACCTATGAAATAGACCCCGTAGAAGGAGATCACTGCATTCAAATAGGCAATACTCTCCTCACATCCCTCTGACATTCACTGCACGCTGAGAGGAAAACCGGGCTCCAACTTGCTGCGGAGCGCATATCAACGTAGAATCTAGCACAAACTTACTTCACCACCTCCATCGGAGGCAAAGTTTGTAAAACTGAATTATGGGTGTGGTGAGGGGTGTATTTATAGGCATTTTAAGGTTTGGGAAACTTTGCCCCTCCTGGTAGGAATGTATATCCCATACGTCACTAGCTCATGGAGTCTTGCTAATTACATGAAAGAAATGTATGTTATGAGCTTATGATGATAGCATTCATTTTATAAATGTTTTTTTTTTCAGGGTACAGATGTTTCCATTATTTTTTGTTACATAGCCTGAAAAATACATTTATAAAATGAACGCTATTATCGCAAGCTAATATACATAATATTTTGTGTTTAGGTTTTAATTATTTATGTTTGAGCAAGCGCTACACTCAAAACAGCCAAATATAACGTGGTTGGAAAATTATAGAGAATCCGATCACTATTTTAACATCAGCCTTCTTTTGAAACAAATATGGTGGATATGAAAGTGCACTATCTAGATGTAGGCTTGGCCGTACGCATTAAGTAGGTAGAACAATGTAACAAGGTATGGAAATATTACAGAACACCAGTAAAAATGTAAATGCACATAGATGAATGACATTGTTAAATAGAAGCATATTTGCAATATACATGTATTAACAAAAATGTTACAAGTAAACATTATCACTGTTTTAGTGTTAACGTTTTAATTTGCACGTTCATGTAAAGCATAGCTAGATAATCTTAGTGCATCACCGTTTTAAATACTGCAGCTGCTAAGAGCACAAGTGGGGCTTGTGAGCAATTAACAAATTCAGTTATTACTAGATGGTACAAGCATCATAGGCTCTCTAAGCAAGTGCTGTGTTTAAAATGCTGGTGCACAGTGCATACTCAAATACACTTTTGAAACAGCTATAACTTTTATTAGAAGCATTTTTGCTAATACATGTAAATAACAAAAAATGCTTCTATTCAAAACTCAAATGCATCCATGTGGATTCCAATTTATGCTGAATTATCCCTTTATTGTGTTTAAATCATTTTCTGTTGTTAATGTTAATTTACAATTAAGTATTTTTCTAATGAGCTTAGATTGTTTTACAACATTTCATCTGAACTTTTGATAGTGATGCAAATATTTTCACAACACTTGTTTTCAAACCTGTCCTCAGACCTCCCTAACAGGCCAGACTTTCAGGATATCTATACTGGAGCACAGGTGAAATAATCAGTTGATCATTATTAACATGGTTATTAACCTGTTCTCACCCAAGGTAATCCTGAAAACCTGGCCTGTTAGGGAGGCCTGAGGACAGGTTTGAAAACCAGTGTCATATCATAGAGCTATTTTGACAATGCTTTGAACATCCGGCACATAGTGTCAACTGTTTTACATTAATAATGACCATTTACTGGGTAGTAAGTTTTGTCATTGTTGGACTTGTCTGCTAATGAGAGAAATCTTTAAAGAGCATGTGGCCTGTCAAAGAAAAAGACATGATTTGTATGGGCTTAAATTGATGTAAAAATTGCATTTGTTTAGCTTAATGGTGAGAAACTCCTCAGCAGTGAAAGTGTTAAACTAAGATTCCATGTTGTAAGTTGGCCATTGGGAGGTAAACATATTGCATAGTGGTTACCAGACACAGCAGGCAATGGTCATGTTATTATGCATCACAGGAGTCACAGTAGATGACATCACAATGGCCCCATGCCTGTATAAGCAGATGCTGTAGAACATTAGTCCATTAGTTCCCTGCTGCAAGCATAAAAAGGACAGTGACCAAGCAGCTCTTAGCTACAGGCCCAACAAAGGCAGAAAATACATCTCCTGGGGGAAGAACATCTCATTCAAGGATTGAAGGTAAGTTTGTTTATTTATTATCCCAAATGTAGCTTTAAAGTTAGTTGAGAAATTCAAGTTTAATTGGCAAGAAGGCCATTTAGACTTTATGATTAGCGACATAAGAGGAAAAAACTAAATTCTCAAGCAACCTGTGATTTTACAAATACTTAACTTTTCCCATTTCATTTTATTTGATAATTCAATACTAATCAATATATTTTATTGTTTTCCTAAACTTTTTGTAATATTTTTCTTTGTTACCTAACATTTAAAACAGAATAAAAAACAGATGTTAACATGTTAAAGTACATTAAAGTTAATCTCATCACTAAATAAGATTGAATAAACCTTTAAAAATAATTTATAAATTTAAGTGAAAATGGTGAGGCAGATGCAAGGCCATGAGGTTCTGGGGGGAAATCCTTTATTTGTGCCCCCTCCCCAGCCATAGCTCCATACCTCCAACACATTGCAGGACCCTTTACTAGGAAATTGTTCTCAGTAATCACAAATAATAGAGGTATCATAAAATGTTCATGTTTAGATAAAGGACTAATCATTGGACTTTCAAGTACAGCTAATAAGTTATGCTAGAAAGTTTTTAAGAAAAAAAAGTCTTTATAATGAATGTAATGAGTGGAGGTTCATAAAACTGCTGACAAATAGGTAGAAGAAACTACAGTGAGTACTACCCTCATTTTTCGTGCCCTATCTTATTTTACTTAATATTCTGCTATGTTTTCAGGACTGCTTTTATTTTTAACAGTCTCATGCCTATTCCACAGGCATGCTCACATGCTCATACCTTACCCTTCTCCACATGCAGTTTATATAGGCCCCTCTCTCCTTTCCTCTCCTTACCTTAGTTCTCATGAACTACTTTCTATTTTAAAATCTATCGCCTAGATTACAAGTCTTGCGTTAGCCTTAAAAAGCAGCGTTGAGAGGTCCCAACGCTGCTTTTTAACGCCCGCTGGTATTACGAGTCTGGCAGGTACAGGTGTACCGCTCACTTTTTTTCCGCGACTCGAACATACCGCAAATCCACTTACGTCAATTGCGTATCCCATATTTTCAATGGGATTTTCCTAAAGCCGGTATTACGAGTCTTAGAAAAAGTGAGCGGTACAGCCTCTCCTGTCAAGACTCATACCGCATTTAAAAGTCAGTAGTTAAGAGTTTTATGGGCGTAACATAAAACTCTTAACTAAAGTGCTAAAAAGTACACTAACACCCATAAACTACATATTAACCCCTAAACCGAGCCCCCCCCCCCACATTGCAAACACTTAAATAAAAAATGTAACCCCTAATCTGCCGACCGGACATTGCCTCCACTATAATAAATATATTAACCCCTAAACCGCCACACTCCCGCCTCACAAACACTAGTAAATTTGATTAACCCCTAATCTGCCGTCCCTAACATCGCCAACACCTACCTACATTTATTAACCCCTAATCTGCCGCCCCCAACGTCGCCAACACTATATTAAATGTATTAACCCCTAAATCTAAGTCTAACCCTAATACCCTGCCGCCCACATCGTCGCCAACACTATATTAAATGTATTAACCACTAAATCTAAGTCTAACCCTAACACCCCTAACTTAAATATGGCTCATTCTACTAGGTCAGTTTCCACTTCCTGGGCTTTTAAGAATGAAGCTTCTGTTGATCAGATTTGCAAAGCAGCAACTTGGTCTTCTTTGCATACTTTTACTAAATTCTACTATTTTGATGTTTTCTCTTCTTCAGAAGCAGTTTTTGGTAGAAAAGTTCTTCAGGCAGCTGTTTCAGTTTGATTCTTCTGCTTATCATTTCAGTTTTTTTTTATTATAAAGATTAAAACTTTTGATTTGGGTTGTGGATTAATTTTTCAGCGGAATTGGCTGTCTTTATTTTTATCCCATCCTCTCTAGTGACTCTTGCATGGAGTTCCACATCTTGGGTATTTGCTATCCCATACGTCACTAGCTCATGAACTCTTGCCAATTACATGAAAGAAAACATAATTTATGTAAGAATTTACCTGATAAATTCATTTCTTTCATATTGGCAAGAATCCATGAGACTCACCCTTTTTATGGTGGTTATGATTTTTTTGTATAAAGCACAATTATTCCAATTCCTTGTTAATGCTTTTGCTCCTTTCTTATCACCCCACTTCTTGGCTATTCGTTAAACTGAATTGTGGGTGTGGTGGGGGTGTATTTATAGGCATTTTGCGGTTTGGGAAACTTTTCCCCTCCTGGTAGGATTGTATATCCCATACGTAACTAGCTCATGGACTCTTGCCAATATGAAAGAAATGAATTTATCAGGTAAATTCTTACATAAATTATTTTATTGCACATCACACACATAAACAATCTTTAGTCATCTTAATTGAATGCAATAATCCAGCTTTTTCAGATGAGTGGTCCTGTTAGCAGCGGGTTGTTATAACAATCACAAATACCCCCCAAATTAGTTTTATTTGGGGGCTATAGAGCTTTTTGAAAGACCTTTATTACCCTCTCACCATAATAATATCATAAAAGACCCCACGTTTGAAAGAGTGAGGTTTTACAATTCAAATAAGAGGTTTAAAGTCATCATAGCTTATGTAGGCCTAGATTTGGAGTTTGGCGTTAGCCGTGAAAACCAGCGTTAGAGGCTCCTAATGCTGGTTTTAGGCTACCTCCGGTATTTGGAGTCACTCAAAAAAGGGTCTAACGCTCACTTTTCAGCCGCGACTTTTCCATACCGCAGATCCCCTTACGTAAATTGCGTATCCTATCTTTTCAATGGGATCTTTCTAACTCCGGTATTTAGAGTCGTGTCTGAAGTGAGCGTTAGACATCTAACGACAAAACTCCAGCCGCAGGAAAAAAGTCAGTAGTTAAGAGCTTTCTGGGCTAACGCCGGTTTATAAAGCTCTTAACTACTGTGCTCTAAAGTACACTAACACCCATAAATTACCTATGTACCCCTAAACCGAGGTCCCCCCACATTGCCGCCACTCAATTAAATTTTTTTAACCCCTAATCTGCCGACCGCCACCTACGTTATCCTTATGTACCCCTAATCTGCTGCCCCTAACACCGCCGACCCCTATATTATATTTATTAACCCCTAATCTGCCCCCCTCAACGTCGCCTCCACCTGCCTACACTTATTAACCCCTAATCTGCCGAGCGGACCGCACCGCTACTATAATAAAGTTATTAACCCCTAATCCGCCTCACTAACCCTATAATAAATAGTATTAACCCCTAATCTGCCCTCCCTAACATCGCCGACACCTAACTTCAATTATTAACCCCTAATCTGCTGACCGGAGCTCACTGCTATTCTAATAAATGTATTAACCCCTAAAGCTAAGTCTAACCCTAACACTAACACCCCCCCAAGTTAAATATAATTTTAATCTAACGAAATTAATTAACTCTTATTAAATAAATTATTCCTATTTAAAGATAAATACTTACCTGTAAAATAAATCCTAATATAACTACAATATAAATTATAATTATATTATAGCTATTTTAGGATTAATATTTATTTTACAGGCAACTTTGTAATTATTTTAACCAGGTACAATAGCTATTAAATAGTTAAGAACTATTTAATAGCTACCTAGTTAAAATAATTACAAAGAAGAGGCGATCCGGACCGGCAACCATCTTGATCCAAGCGGCATCTTCTGATCGGAACAGCCAATAGAATGCGAGCTCAATCTGATTGGCTGATTGGATCAGCCAATCGGATTGAACTTGATTCTGATTGGCTGATTCCATCAGCCAATCAGAATATTCCTACCTTAATTCCGATTGGCTGATAGAATCCTATCAGCCAATCGGAATTCGAGGGACGCCATCTTGGATGACGTCCCTTAAAGGAACCGTCATTCTTCAGTTGGACTTCGCCGGAAGAAGATGGGTCCGCGGTGGAGGTCTTCAGGATGGAGCCGGTCGTCATCGGATGAAGATAGAAGATGCCGCTTGGATCAAGATGGTTGCCGGTCCGGATCGCCTCTTCTTCCCGGATAGGATGAAGACCCTCTTCTGGACTTCTTCAGTGGATGTCTAGCCCCCGCTTGGGTTGGATGAAGATATCGGAGCCAGGACGGATCGGTGATACCCGGTGAGGTGAAGACAAGGTAGGATGATCTTCAGGGGCTTAGTGTTAGGTTTATTTAAGGGGGGTTTGGGTTAGATTAGGGGTATGTGGGTGGTGGGTTGTAATGTTGGGGGGGGTATTGTATGTTTTTTTTTACAGGCAAAAGAGCTGAACTTCTTGGGGCATGCCCCGCAAAGGGCCCTGTTCAGGGCTGGTAAGGTAAAAGAGCTTTGAACTTTAGTAATTTAGAATAGGGTAGGGCATTTTTTATTTTGGGGGTCTTTGTTATTTTATTAGGGGGCTTAGAGTAGGTGTAATTAGTTTAAAATTGTTGTAATATTTTTCTTATGTTTGTAAATATTTTGTTATTTTTTGTAACTTAGTTCTTTTTGATTTTTTGTACTTTAGTTAGTTTATTTCATTGTAGTTATTTGTAGGAATTGTATTTAATTTATTTATTGATAGTGTAGTGTTAGGTTTAATTGTAGGTAATTGTAGGTATTTTATTTAATTAATTTAATGATAGTATAGTGTTAGGTTTAATTGTAACTTAGGTTAGGATTTATTTTACAGGTAATTTTGTAATTATTTTAACTATTTTAGCTATTAAATAGTTATTAACTATTTAATAGCTATTGTACCTGGTTAAAATAATTACAAAGTTGCCTGTCAAATAAATATTAATCCTAAAATAGCTATAATATAATTATAATTTATATTGTAGCTATATTAGGATTTATTTTACAGGTAAGTATTTAGCTTTAAATAGGAATAATTTATTTAATAAGAGATAATTAATTTCGTTAGATGTAAATTATATTTAACTTAGGGGGGTGTTAGTGTTAGGGTTAGACTTAGCTTTAGGGGTTAATAAATTTATTAGAATAGCGGTGAACTCCAGTCGGCAGATTAGGGGTTAATAATTGAAGTTAGGTGTCGGCGATGTTAGGGAGGGCAGATTAGGGGTTAATACTATTTATTATAGGGTTAGTGAGGCGGATTAGGGGTTAATAACTTTATTATAGTAGCGCTCAGGTCCGCTCGGCAGATTATGGGTTAATAAGTGTAGGCAGGTGGAGGCGACGTTGTGGCGGGCAGATTAGGGGTTAATAAATATAATATAGGGGTCGGCGATGTTAGGGCAGCAGATTAGGGGTACATAGGGATAATGTAAGTAGCGGCGGTTTACGGAGTGGCAGATTAGGGGTTAATAAAAATATGCAGGGGTCAGCCATAGCGGGGGCGGCAGATTAGGGGTTAATAAGTGTAAGGTTAGGGGTGTTTAGACTCGGGGTACATGTTAGAGTGTTAGGTGCAGACGTAGGAAGTGTTTCCGCATAGCAAACAATGGGGCTGCGTTAGGAGCTGAACGCGGCTTTTTTGCAGGTGTTAGTTTTTTTTTCAGCTCAAACAGCCCCATTGTTTTCTATGGGAGAATCGTGCACGAGCACGTTTTTGAGGCTGGCCGCTTGCGTAAGCAACTCTGGTATTGAGAGTTGAAGCTGCGGTAAATATGCTCTACGCTCCTTTTTTGGAGCCTAACGCAGCCTTTATGTGGACTCTCAATACCAGAGTTATTTTTATGGTGCGGCCAGAAAAAAGCCGGCGTTAGCTACGCGGGTCTTTACCGACAAAACTCCAAATCTAGGCCATAGTTACCTTCCCCCAAAAAATTGTAAGCATATAACTAACACTTTACACTACAAACATTTATTCATCAATTTTGGATCAAAAAGACACCTTCTTACATCACCTCATTTGTCTGCTATTTAAGTTACTTTTTTTTTTTTTTTTTTTAAAGGCACATACTTATTTTTATTACTAGGAAAATTACTAAGCACTCCCTATATAGCGTACCCTAGTGAGTGAGTGAATAATTATATTGGTTATTAAATATACCATGAAGTGGACAAGAACACATTAAATTATGTGCAAATCAGAACAGAATGTGCAAAACGTAGCAAGTTCATAGTCTTAGTAAAATATTAATCAAAAATGTACCATCAATAGGTAGCAGTATCTCTCAATGTAAATTGAGTGTTGATCAGGAGTCCAAATATAGCATAAGCCAGAGAGTCAAGTTATTTCCTTCCACCCTTAGAGTGTGGTATATGTGTGGATATTACTTCATGCCATCTCTAGAGTATAGTATGGCAAAAACCAGGGGAGCTGCTGACTGTTGCAGGAAACATTCGTTTGACGAATCCTCAGGCGTGTTGAACTAAATGAAAAGAAGAAACACAGCACATCCCACTCTAAGGGTAGTAAATTTAATGACACCAATCAAATAGCGCAAATAAAATCAAACTTACAAGATGTAAGAATAAATACAGCAAAAAAGAAGTCTCTTATGACCCATCGGTCTGTAGATGCACCCAGCGAGGTGGAACTCAGAAGCGGCAACGTCCGTGGTGTGCACAAGACCAGGGAGCCGTCAAAACTTCCTGATGTGTCAGTGGACATCAAGGGTTGGAGTGTGATGACTTCAATGCTTTTTGGCTGACAGTGTTCAGACTTTGTCAGTTCTTCCTTACCATATGAAGGCAGATGCTTTCTGCCTCTGGCTGCAGCCTCGGCTGTCAAAGATGACATCCTGGACCGCAACATGAGGAAGAAGTTTGGAAGTAGGTACTACGTCAACAGGGTACACTGAGTAAACTACCCTGTGATGCAGTACCTATGTTCATTAGGCTTAATGGGTTAAAGGGACATATGAAACAAAAAACATCCATGATTCAGATAAAACATACAATTTTAAACAACCTTTCAATGTATTTCTATTGTCACATTTCCTTTGCTCTTTTCATATCCTTTGTTGAAGGAGCAGCAAAACATTACTGTGAACTAGCTGGACACATTGGGTGAGCCAATGATAAAAAACATATATGTGCATCCGCCAATCACTAGCAAGATCTCAGTAGTGCACTGCTGCTGCTGAACCTTCTTTAACAAAGGACACCAACGGCTAGATTATGATTTTGAGCACTCTAGGGAAATTAACGAACGCAACAAAAGTTGTGTTATTTAATCCCCTATAGCGCTGCCATTACAAGTTTTTCAAAACCCGGCTTGTGCGGGCGATATGGTGCTTTTGAGCACCATACCGCACCAAAAACAAGCAGTGTTTTGACGTGCTCATGCACGCTTTCCCCATAGACATCAATGGGGAGAGCGGGCTAAAAAAACACCTGCGATCGTGGAAAGAAAAGCTCCATAATGCAACCCCATTGATGTCTATAGGGAAAAGAAAAGTTATGTTTAAACCTATAAACAATAGGATTTAAGTTATGTTTAAACCTATAAACAATAGGATTTAAGCAGCTCTCATTCTATTGGATGATGAATCATCCAACAGAATGAGAGCTGCTTAAATCCTATTGGCTGATATGAACAGCCAATAGGATTTTAGCAGTTCTAATTCCTATTGGCTGATTCAAAATTGTCAGCCCATGGAATGCAAGGGCGCCATCTTGGATCGCATACCTAGTATTGAAAATTCAGCGTACAGCCGTGACCGTATGAAGACTTCTCGCCGCTTGAATGAGGACTTCGCCTCCGGGATGAAGATTGAAGAGGCCTCCTGGATGAGGACTTCTCCGCCGGGATGAAGATCGTTCAAGCGGGACTTCAAAAATTGTAAGTGGATCGTCGGGGGTTAGTGTTAGGGTTTTTTTTAAGGGCTTTTTGGGTGTTTGTTTTTTTTAGATTAGGGTTTGGGCAGCAAAAGAGCTAAATGCCCTTTTAAGGACAATGCCCATCCAAATGCCCTTTTCAGGGCAATGGGTAGCTTAGGTTTTTTTAGATTTAGGTTTTTTAATTTTGTGGGGATGGTTGGGTGGTGGGTTTTACTGTTGAGGGGTCTTTGTATTTTTTTTACAGGTAAAAGAGCTATTTAATTTAGGGCAATGCCCTACAAAAGGCCCATTTAAGGGCCATTGGTAGTTTATTGTAGGCTGGGGGGGTGTATTTTGGGTAGGCTTTTTTTATTTTTATACGGCTATTAGATTAGGTGTAATTCTTTTTTATTTTTGATAATTTCGTTTGTTATTTTCCATAATTTTGTGTTTGTTATTTTTTGTAATTTAGTCTTTTTTTTGTAATTAGATACTTTGTAATTTTTAGAGTAGTGTTAGGAATTTTTTAATGTGTAGTTTAGTTTATTTTAATTAGTAGTTAGTTTAATATTAGTTTAATAATTATATTAATTTAATTGTAGTTTTTTTAATTTGACAGGTAATTTAATTTGAAATAGGGAAATTGTAATTTTAATATAAAGTTAGGGGGCGTTTAGGGGTTACTAGTTTAAATTAGTTTATTGCGATGTGGGGGGCTTTCGGTTTAGGGGTTAATAGTTTAAATTAGTATATTTTGCTGTGGGGGGCTTTCAGTTTAGGGGTTAATAGGTTTATTATAGTGTCAGCGGAATTAGGGGTTAATAACTTTAGTATAGTGGAGGTGATGAGGGTGGACGATAGTGTTTGTGATGCAGGAGGGTGGCGGTTTAGGGGTTAATAAGTTAATTATAGTGGTGACGATGTCAGGGAGTGGCGGAATAGAGGTTAATATTTTTTTTAAAGTGGCAGTGATATCGGGAGCAGCAGAAAATATAATAAATTTAATATAGTATTTGCGGGAGAGCCTCGGTTTAGGGGTTAATAGGTAGTTTATGGGTGTTTAATGTACTTTGTAGCAGTTTAGTTATGCGTTTTTATGTTACAGTTTTGTACCGTAAAACTCATAACTACTGCTTTTAGATACGGATCTTGTCGTTTTAGGCTGTAACACAGGTTTTTTTAGCCTCACCGCAAAACTCGTAATACCAGCGCTATGGGAATCCTATTAAAAAAATAATTTTTTATGAGTGCGGTACTGACGTTGCGTTACAGGCTAAAAGGCTTGCGGTACACCTATACCGACAAGACTTGTAATGGCTGCGGTGCTGTTTTAGCGCTGAAAATACCATATTTTTAGAGTTAAAAGACGAATGCACAAACTTGTAATCTAGCTGCAAGAGAATTAAGCAAATTAGATAATAGAAGTAAATTGAAAAGTTGTTTAAAATGGCAGACTTTTTCTAAGTTATGAAAGCTAAATTTTGACTTTACTTTCTCTTTAATGTCTTTACTTTTGAGAAATGCATACACATTTAAAAATTAACTTTTATTTATAGCATTATTTACTCCTGCTAAATACAAGTATCTCACAAAAGTGAGTACAAACCTCACATTTTTGTAAATATTTTATTATATATTTTCGTGTGACAACACTGAAGAAATTACACTTTGCTACAATGTAAAAGTAGTGAGTGTACAGCCTGTATAACAGTGTAAATTTGCTGTCCCCTCAAAATAACTAAAAACACAGCCATTAATGTCTAAACCGTTGGCAACAAAAGTGAGTACACCCCTAAGTGGAAATGTCCAAATTGGACCCAATTAGCCATTTTCCCTCTCCAGTGTCATGTGAATCATTAGTGTTACAAGGTCTCAGGTGTCAATGGGGAGTAGGTGTGTTAAATTTGGTTTTATCGCTCTCACACTCTCTCATACTGGTCACTGAAAGTTCAACATGGCACATCCATGGCAAAGAACTCTCTGAGGATCTGGAAAAAAAAAGAATTGTTGCTCTACATAAATATGGCCTAGGCTATAAGAAGATTGCCAAGACCCTGAAACTGAGATGCAGCATGGTGGGCAAAACCATACAGCGGTTTCACAGGACAGTTTCCACTCAGAACAGGCCTTGCCATGGTCGACCAAAGAAGTTGAGTGCTCATGCTCAGCATCATATCCAGAGGTTGTCTTTGGGAAATAGATGTATGAGTGCTGCCAGCATTGCTGCAGAGGTTGAAGGGGTGGGGATCAGCCTGTCAGTGTTCAGACCATATCCCACACTGTGCATCAAATGGGTCTGCATGGCTGTCGTCCCAGAAGGAAGCCTCTAATAAAGATGATGCACAAGAAACCCCGCAAACAGTTTGCTGAAGACAAGCAGACTAAGGACATGGATTACTGGAACCATGTCCTCTGGACCGATGAGACCAAGATAAACTTATTTGGTTTAGATGGTGTCAAGCGTGTGTCGCAGCAACCAGGTGAGGAGTACAAAGACAAGTGTGTCTTGCCTACAGTCAAGCATGGTGGTGGGAGTGTCATGGTCTGCGCCTGCATGAGTGCATGAGGGAGCTACAGTTCATTGAGGGAACCATGAATGCCAACATGTACTGTGACAGGAAGCAGAGCATGATCCCCTCCCTTCGGAAACTGAGCCGCATGTCAGTATTCCAACATTATAATGACCCAAACACACCTCCAAGATGACCACTGCCTTGCTAAAGAAGCTGAGGGTAAAGGTGATGGACTGGCCAAGCATGTCTCCAGACCTAAACCCTATTGAGCATCTGTGGGGCATCCTCAAACGGAAGGTGGGTGAGCACAAGGTCTCTAATATCCACCAGCTCTGTGATGTCATCATGGAGGAGTGGAAGAGGACTCGAGTGGCAACCTGTGAAGCTCTGGTGAACTCCATGCCCAAGAGGGTTAAGGCAATGCTGGAAAATAATGGTGACACTTTGACACCATTGACACTTTGACATATTGACACTTTGAGTCCAATTTGGACATTTCCACTTAGAGGTGAACTCACTTTTCTTGCCAACAGTTTAGACATTAATGGCTGTGTTTGGAATTATTTTGAGGTGACAGCAAAGTGTCATTTCTTCAGTGTTGTTACATGAAAAGATTATTTATAAAAATGTGAGGGATGTACTTACTTTTGTGAGATACTGTATAAGACAGCATTTAGGTACCCACCTCCCCCTTCATAACCTTCATCCCAGTGCCCAAGGGACCTCTCTACATGACCCCACATGTATAATCGGCCTTTTTGCACCAAAGAGCCCCCGGGACCTAAAGGACTCTAAATGAACATTCATGCCCCAAAAAGGCTGAAGTACTACAATGGTTTCTACCTGACTATTATCTTAGCCTGGTCAGGATTCCCTTCTGTACTAACCAATCAGGGTTGAGGAGAAATTAATCTATGCTAAAATTAAGTTCCCTCTTTTCTGATTGCATAATCAATTAATATGAAAGGGCAGTATAATTTTTAATCCAGGCTCCACTGTTATGTGACATAAATTATTCTGCGTAAATGATAAAAAGGGTATATTGTATTCACTAAAAGATAATTTTCTTAGAAACAGAGGCTAAATGAATACAAGAATGGATATTAAGCACTTAGTTTACCTCCTCTCCCAATAATTGTTGCTATTTTTTTTTATTTTCTTTAGTACAACAACACTATTCATAATATATTAGGACCAGGTTTACACTGCCATTCCACCCCCCCCACACACACACACACACACACACACTAGGTAATGTGCTCACTTGTCTCTGGCAATATTACCACTAATATATATCCTTATTATTGACAGATTACATGATAAAGCTGCCTTCACATTTTCTTCTTCGATTTATAAGAACAGTTGGTATTAAAGAACAAAGAATGTAAGATAATACAGAATATATTGCAGTTTTGTCACTTGATCATCTAGGATAGTGACCCCTTGGATGATGCAACATTAGACAGCTGCCTGAACGGCTTGCTGAGAAACCTGAAATTATAGACTTTTTTCAATATTTTTATTATATTTTCTAGGTTAGTTAGGTAAATATATAACTAGCAGCAATAATAGAAAATTTATCTAAAAGCACTAATTTTCACAATTTTACATACTACTCCAAAAAATCATCATGTAATGTGAACATGTTATTTCCTTCTTAGCTTCATAACATGTGGGATATATTTTAGCCCATAATTAGGAGGCCAAGAACCCTCAAAGAGCTTAAGCCCCACCCACCTCCTCTTCATCTCCAGTTTGTTCTTGGCCTCTGAGGAGAAGGGTTGAAGATTTCTACTATCAAGAGTTTGTGGGCTCAAACCTTACTTTGGACCCAGTACTCCTAGACAACTTCACTCCAAGAAGATTTAAGAAGACTCTGAGTGAAACAGGGATGATGATTACCTCTGTTATGTGCTTTCCATAACCCTAGTGGGTATTCTAAAGGCCATAACTGCCCTTAGGTGTTGCAGGGACCGGGCCCTAGCCTCCCCCTGAGGGGTTACAGGTATATCTGCAATATCCATGTCAGAAGAAGGGGGCGCAACTGTCTCGCTTGTTACAATTCTCTCTAATTTGGTAATAAGTACTCCTAAAGACAGTGGTTTTATATTTGTATAAAAATATTTATTGAATATATATTATGATACGTTATAAAATATAAATAGACACCGGTGTTTTATACTATGTGCTTATTAAAATAAATGTGTAAAATTCAGTATAAAATACATTTACTAAACCTGTTAAATCATGTTATATATACTATTATAATGGTTGTAAACCAGTCCTTAATGTGTGTCGTTACACCGATGGGTATGCTGGTAGAACCTTTATTGGTGGCTAGAGGGTCCTTAGTATCAGTCTTACCTCGGAACTAACAGTTGGTCTTAAGATCTAAATGTGAGTGGTTTCTAGAATCCTTAAGTGGTGTGTGAGTTCCTCTATTGAAGGTAATATTTCACTAGTTGTGTGAATGGTTACCTTGTATTCCTTTGGCTTATATTGTATCCTGTAACCCCCGTAGTACATCACTACTCACGTGGTGGTTCTCTCAGGCCCAGGACTTCCATGTCCCATTATCGTTTTTCCTTTCTCCAGTTGTGATTTTTTGTGTTCCTTCGCAGTGCACAGCTGAAATGTTTTTTCTTCTTTATTCCTCTTGCTGTCTGAAAAAGTAGCTGCAGTATAGTTACTTGCACTGGATGGGCTCTCTACTGTGAGCAAGTCTGGTAATACACAGTGGAGGGGTGCTTATTTGTTTAACATGGGAATTTAGGGGGAAAGGCAAAGCACAGTTCTTATCTAGCATGCTTAGGAATACTTAGCAGCTCAATTTACAATTTTTTATCTCAAAAACCTTATTTCTTTTCTAAGATATGGAGAGTCCACAATGTCATTCAATTACTAGTGGGAATATCACTCCTGACCAGCAGGAGGAAGCCAAGAGCACCACTGCAAAGCTGTTAAGTGCCACTCCCCTACCCATAATCCCCAGTCATTCCCTTTGCCTCTGTAAATGGAGGAGGTGAAGTTTGGTGTCTGATTAAATTAATTCCTTCCTTTTTCGGGTACTTTTCCCTGCAAGCAAGGATTTGGGTTTAGCTGAGTCCACGTCAATCACTTCAGTAGAATAGTGGTGGCTTTTAAGCAGTTAGGAAGTTGTGAGGTAATCCTTGCTTTGCTTCCTAACACATTGCTGCCCATGGTACAGAAAGCCAGAGTTGGTTACTCTGTTCTTTCTTTTTCTACAGGTCTCTGTAAGGAGTATGTGTCCTTTCACGCCTTGTGAGCTGTCTTCCTGCCGGACAGCTAGACTGCAGGTAAGTGCTTTTGTCTTCTAGGTCTTGGAGACTTGCACTTCAGAAGAGTATAATATGCAGTAGATGGGGACATTTTTAAAATCCTTTATACAGGACTTTCTTTGGCAGTGGGCAGGCACATTATGTATGTTTAGACTAGGGATTAATCTTCCCTTTATTGGGAGGTTTTTCCTCTTTGGGCTAATTTTGTTGAAAACCTTTATTAGTATGTCTGTGGCTTATGTTTTATACAGGGATTTATGTATAAACTTAAAATTTGACAGTTGGTTTTCTTTGCTTGCTTAGCTAGAACAGGCTAACTGACAAACTGGTTAACTGCAAGGAAAACAGAAACAGAGGCGCCACATGTGTAGATCAATCAAAGCTGACAATATCCAAACCAGATGAGATACAGGATACTCACAAACGTGAAGGCACTCCCTTGTGCCTATAGGGGCAGGCTGGTATTTAACAGCAAACCAGCTGGCTGTACCAGGGAATCCCCGTCAAGATGTCCTATGGTTGCCGTGGATCTCACAACAGCAACCCTTATCTAGGTCACTTTCAGCAGAAAAGGAAAATATGTCCAGAGGGGAGGAAGGCTAGACAGCCTTATGGTTACTGGCAAGGAAAATGCCACACGAACACCAGATTACTTAAAAAGTTTCAAGTATTTTATTTTTCCAAAGATAAAAATACCATCAGTGCAACGAATTACAACTGGGTGTGTGATAAGGCAAGTCTCCTTGTATATGCAGAGATAATATCGACTCGTTTCTCAGGGAAGACCCTGTTTCATCAGGGATCAGTAACCATATGTTTGTAGTAAACCCTCCCCTTCCTTAACATAAACCAATTAAACCTTTCCTTTCCTAAAACTCCCACTTGTTGCTCTAATTAGAAGTTTATTTTATAATTTTTGTTATGTAGTAGCTTAACTTAAATAATAACCCATGAACTATAGCTCTAATGTGGTTGGCTGTAAAATTAAAACTAAATAATGATGTATTAATTATGAGATCGTTACAAATGTATTAATGTAAACAAACTCCGTGGGTGATCGTTCCTTGACCAATTGCAAACAATCTTGAGGAGGCTTGTATAACATGGAGCGTCTAATTGGTTCGTGTGCTACTAGTCTAATGACTACAAGTACCATCATGCCTCTGTGTTCTGTGCTGGAACTACCCAGAAAAAGTATCTGCGTGATTGTCAATTTCATGTTATTCTGTAAGAGGCTTGTCTGAATAACCACAAGTACCATCATGCCTCTATGTTCTATACCGGAACTACCCGGAAAATGTGTTAGCGTGACTATTACTTTATTATCCTTTTGTTCCTGGAGGGGGCTTGTGCTTATTAATCCGTCTAATTGGTTGGTGTCATATTGCAATGAACTGCAGCTGCCATCTTACTCTAATAAACTACAAATACCATCATGCTTCTGTGTGTCATATCGAAAATATCATCAAATACAATCTCATGATTGTCTATTAGTTATTTATTTAACATTTCCCACGGAAGCACATTGGGGGAACTTATGTTTTTAGAACGTTTTTGCATGAATTGCATAATGAACATATAACGCTCCCCAATGTGATAGCGGGGGCACCCCAAGGAAATAATTAATTGTATATGAAAATACAGTTATAGATACTGGGAGACTAAATATTCTCTCACATATTGATGTGGTGACAATAAATAACAGATAATAAGTGCTATGGGTAACTAATCTATACTATACTCACCCTATATATATTTAAATAATAGTAACTATAAACTCTCACAAATTTTTAACATATATATAAAATGTCAGTACATATGTCAAGTGATGGGTATTAAAAGTGACTTTCCCTTTTCTCCTTGTGAGATTTGATAATCCACACCATTATAATAATAGTGAAGGTATAGGATATGCTATGTGAGGTGTTATATATTGTACTAAATATGTAATAAAAGCTAAAGAAATATGTGAAAGTGAATGGTCGTATTTAAGACACTTGTGGCTAATCAAACATTAGTGTGTATATTGACCATTACAGATAATGTGAAGGTGATTGTAAACTCATAATGATGTTTTGGACTACCACGTCGTCTAAGCTATACCCTAATATTGTGATGAAATATTGATGTGAATATCTCTAATATGTGAATGCCTTTTGTGATATATAATGATGATAAAGTGACTATGTTACTACGTTAGGTAATGTGAAAGATTACGACTATGTGAATGGAATCTTGTATACTAGGGGTAGTAATATAATGTATTATTGTTATAATTGGATGTAACTAAGCAACAAGTGAGTTAGGAAAGTCCAGTGTACAAGAACTCCTACTATTTACATCAATAGGAAAAAGAATACAAAGAACATCTCAATAACTGTAAAAATGATGATATATCAAATAATCTGCAGATAAGACTGTATTATACATACTAATCTACAGAAATGTTACAAGAACCCATGATGGACCTAACACTGTAACACTGAAACACTATAAAAATAACTTATAGGAATGCAGCAGAGTCTATAACCTCATTGAGGCCAGTGGGAAATAAACTATTGAATTTGAAGATCCAATAGGTTTCTCTTTGTCTAAGCTTGCTAAACCTGTTATACAGATTATTTTTGGGAATACATTCTAATGGACATTTTCCAGATATATATTTCTCACAGATATGGCGGGATACACTATGTTTAGATGACTTTACTTTGATGTTCCTTAAATGTTCACTCCACCGAGTCCTGACCTTCCTACAGGTCCTGCCTATATATTGTATCCCACATTCGCACGTAAGTGCATAAATGACAAAGCTGGAGTCACAAGTCATTTTGCTTTTGATGGAAAATACCTCCCCGGTATTGTATGAAACAATCTCAGTGAAACCCTGAGTTATATGTTCACACATAAAACATGGTTTCTTTCCACATCTATAAACTCCCATCTTATTAAAGATGTTGTTACCGTTCTTTCTTGCTAATCTAGATGTGTTGGCGATGTTCCTTTTAGACATGACAACTTTACTTGGGGCTAATTTTTGTTTGTATGTCGGTGCTCTTTTGAAAACCAATTTTGGTTGTGATGGTAGAGTTTTATTTAAAATCGGATCTTTAAGGAGGATGGGCCAATGTTTTTTTAGAACTTTATTGATAATTCTATGGTTATACTTGACATATGTACTGACATTTTATATATATGTTAAAAATTTGTGAGAGTTTATAGTTACTATTATTTAAATATATATATAGGGTGAGTATAGTATAGATTAGTTACCCATAGCACTTATTATCTGTTATTTATTGTCACCACATCAATATGTGAGAGAATATTTAGTCTCCCAGTATCTATAACTGTATTTTCATATACAATTAATTATTTCCTTGGGGTGCCCCCGCTATCACATTGGGGAGCGTTATATGTTCATTATGCAATTCATGCAAAAACGTTCTAAAAACATAAGTTCCCCCAATGTGCTTCCGTGGGAAATGTTAAATAAATAACTAATAGACAATCATGAGATTGTATTTGTTGATATTTTCGATATGACACACAGAAGCATGATGGTATTTGTAGTTTATTAGAGTAAGATGGCAGCTGCAGTTCATTGCAATATGACACCAACCAATTAGACGGATTAATAAGCACAAGCCCCCTCCAGGAACAAAAGGATAATAAAGTAATAGTCACGCTAACACATTTTCCGGGTAGTTCCGGTATAGAACATAGAGGCATGATGGTACTTGTAGTTATTCAGACAAGCCTCTTACAGAATAACATGAAATTGACAATCACGCAGATACTTTTTCCGGGTAGTTCCGGCACAGAACACAGAGGCATGATGGTACTTGTAGTCATTAGACTAGTAGCACACGAACCAATTAGATGCTCCATGTTATACAAGCCTCCTCAAGATTGTTTGCAATTGGTCAAGGAACGATCACCCACGGAGTTTGTTTACATTTATACATTTGTAACAATCTCATAATTAATACATCATTATTTAGATTTAATTTTACAGCCAACCACATTAGAGCTATAGTTCATGGGTTATTATTTAAGTTAAGCTACTACATAACAAAAATTATAATAAACTTCTAATTCGAGCAACAAGTGGGAGTTTTAGGAAAGGAAAGGTTTAATTGGTTTATGTTAAGGAAGGGGAGGGTTTACTACAAACATATGGTTACTGATCCCTATATAAAGGGGATTCAAACAGTTTTAGAGTATACAAGCCTGATGAAACAGGGTCTTCCCTGAGAAACGCGTCGCTATTATCTCTGCATATACAAGGAGACTTGCCTTATCACACACCCAGTTGTAATTCGTTGCACTGATGGTATTTTTATCTTTGGAAAAATAAAATACTTGAAACTTTTTAACTAATCTGGTGTTCGTGTGGCATTTTCCTTGCCAGTAACCATAAGGCTGTCTAGCCTTCCTCCCCTCTGGACATATTTTCCTTTTCTGCTGAAAGTGACCTAGATAAGGGTTGCTGTTGTGAGATCCACGGCAACCATAGGACATCTTGACGGGGATTCCCTGGTACAGCCAGCTGGTTTGCTGTTAAATACCAGCCTGCCCCTATAGGCACAAGGGAGTGCCTTCATGTTTGTGAGTATCCTGTATCTCATCTGGTTTGGATATTGTTAGCTTTGATTGATCTACACATGTGGCGCCTCTGTTTCTGTTTTCCTTGCAGTTAACCATTCTTTGAAGATACACCATCGTTTGGGTGAAGACCGAGAGCTGCCTTCTCTATTTCTGGACTTTGTTGGACTTCATTTGAACTTTTCTATTACCAGATTGACCACTTGATACGTCTGTATATATATATATATTTACCAATTTTTATTATTTTTTAATTTTTAATTATTACCTACTTTAATAATTTTTAAATTTATAATTCTATTTATCCATTTTACATATATGGTATAATCAGTGGCACATTGATTTTATTACTATCTTAAGTGGCACACTTTGTTCATCACCATTATTCTACCTCTAGTTACTAGCGCCTCCTATAGGGGACTTGTGGTATTAATTTTAGTATCACAAATATCCCAGATAATATATTTAACTGACAAACTGCTTTAGTTTGAAATCAGCTGCAGCTACTTGCATCTTATGTTGTAGGCAGAGGGAAATGTGCATCTTTTACTTGCTGCATAGTTTCCTCTCTCTGCCGGTCATGTGACTTGTCTCTGCTGTTGGATATTCACGGAGCGGCATCATTGAATTTCAGTCTCTTCAGTGTCGATCTACTATAAGATTGTTTTAGAGACTTCTGGCAGCCAAATTGTGGTATTAAAAATTCTTAAAGTGTATTTAAAAAAATTCTATAATTTGGGAAATGTTTTATTTAGTATTATGGACATGGACCAAGGCTCTGTGTTTTTTGACAAATGTTTGTTATGCATAGAGGCACAAATTGTTTTGCCTATGCAATTCTGTGCTGCATGCTTAGCTAGAACACTTCAATTTAAAGATAAATTGTTGCCCTCTGAGCCCAATGTCTCTCAGGATGATGCTGTTCAGGCAATGCCACAGCTTTCTTCTCTAATATCCCAAGCCTCTATGGCGTCACATACAGTGCCCTGCAGTTCCTCTCAGCTTCCTGGAGGAGTTTATTTGCCTACAGATTTTGCTGAACAGGTACTGTATCTTCTGCAGTATCTGCGACATTATCTGCTTTTCCTATGCTGGGAAAATTAGACATTCAGTTAGTAAGGTTTCTGTTCCACTTACTGCTATTCAGGATGCTGTCCCTCATAAGTCTGATGTGGAGGATACGCCTGTAGCCTCTGATGGTGAAATCTCAGATTCGGAAAGTATTATTCCTTCATCTGATACTGAAGAAGTAAACTTCATATTTAAGCTTGAACACCTTCGTGTACTGTTAAAGGAGTTATTGGCTACTTTGGACAACTCTGATACTTCTGTCGTTGTCAATCCTAAGAAGTCTAGTAAACTTAATAAATAATATGATGTTCCGTCCTCTGTAGAAGTTTTTCCTGTCCCAGATTATTTCACAGTAATGGGAGAAGCCAGGGATTCCTTTCTCCACGTCTCCTGTATTTAAAAAGATGTTTCCTGTTGCTGACTTTATTAAAGATTTTTGGCACATGGTGCCTAAAGTAGAAGGGGCTATTTCTACTCTGGCTAAGAGAACTACGATCCCTATAGAGGATAGCTGCTACTTTAAGGATCCCATGGACAAAAAGGTGTAAGCTTATTTAAAGAAGATGTATGTTCATTAAGGTCTTCAATGGCAACCTGCAGTATTGCCACAGTAGCAAGTGCAGCATCTTATTGGTGCAACACCTTGTCTGAATCAATTTTAGTAGAGACTCCATTGGAGGAGATACAATATAAGATTAAGGCTCTTAGACTGGAAGCCAAGATGTCTGGCTTCACTATCCTAGCCCGCATGGCATTGTGGCTAAAATTTTGGTCAGCTGATGTTACCTCTAAGTCCAACCTTCTGGTGCTTCCTTTCAAGGGGAAGACCTTGTTCGGACCTGGTCTGGCAGAAATAATTTCTGATATTACAGGAGGAAAAGGGTCTTTTCTACCGCAAGACAAGAAGAACAGACTCAAAGACGTCAAAGTAATTTTCGTTCCTTTCGTAACTTCAAAGGTCAAAAGTCTTCCTCTCCCAAGCAGGAGCAGTCCAAGTCTTCTTGGAAGCCCAATCAGTCTTTGAATAAGGGGAAGCAATCAAAGAAACCCTCAGCTGAGTCTAAGTCAGCATGAAGGGTCGGCCCCCGTCCCAGTTTGGATCAAGTGGGGGGCAGACTTTCCCTGTTTTGTCAAGCATGGAGATGAGATGTCCCAGATCCTTGAGCTGTGGACATAGTATCTCAGGGTCACAAAATAGAATTCAAAACTTTCCCTCCCAGGAGCAGATTCCACTTCTCAAGATTATCTGCAGACCATGTAAAAAGAGAGGCATTCTTGAACTGTGTTCAGGACCTTTCCTCCCTGGGAGTGATTGTTCCAGTTCCAGTAAGGGAACAGGGTCTAAGATTCTATTCACATCTGTTTGTGGTTCCCAAAAAAGAGGGAACTTTTTGACCCATTTTAGAATTAAAGTGCCTCTACAAGTTCCTCAGGGTACTGTCCTTCAAAATGGAAACTATTCATTCCATTCTACCTTTGGTCCAAGAGGGTCAGTTCATGAAGACCATAGACCTGAAGGACGCATATTTTATGTTCCCATCCACAGGGATCATCATAAATTCCTGAGATTTGCATTTCTAGACAAACACTTTCAGTTTGTGGCTCTTCCGTTTGGCCTTGCCACAGCTCCCAGAATTTTCTCTTAGGGTATGAGGGCTCTCTTGGCAGTGATCAGGTCTTGGGGAATTGCAGTTGCACCATACCTGGATGACATATTGGTTCAGGCACCATCTTTTTAACAAAACCCAATCTATAAAAAAAATTCTGACAGAGGTCAGAAAATCCAAAATTCTCTCCTCTTGCCTCTCTCTTCAGTCTACTGTTTGGCCATCAGTGGCTCAATGTATAGAAGTCATTGGTCTGATGGTCGCTTCCATGGACATCATTCCCTTTTCTCTATTACATTTGAGAGCTCTGCAATTATGCATGCACAGACAATGGAACGGACACCATTCGGATCTGTCTCAGAGGATAGATCTAGACCAGTCGACAAGAGACTCTCTCCAGTAGTGGCTTTCTCAGGACCATCTGTCTCAGGGCACATGCTTCTGGAGACCTTCCTGGGTGATTGTGACCACAGACGCCAGCCTGCTAGGCTGGGAGCAGTCTGGGACTCCTTAAAGTCGCAGGGACTATGGACTTGGGAGGAGTCTGCTCTCCCCATAAACATCTTGGAGATGAGAGCAATTTACAATGCTCTGGTGGCTTGGCGTCAATTGTCCTTAGACTGGTTTATCAGGTTTCAGTTGGACAACATCATATCAGTGGCTTACATCAACCACCAGGAAGGAACTCGGAGTTCTTTAGCCATGAATTAGGTGGCACAGATTATTCAGTGAGCGGAAGCTCACAATTGTTGTCTATCTGCCATCCACATTCCTGGAGTGGAAAACTGTGAAGCGGATTTCCTGAGCAGAAAGACATTTTATGCCGGGGAGTGGGCTCTCTATCCCGAGGTGTTCTCCAGGTTAATCCTCAAATGGGGGGTGTCGGAGTTGGATCTGATGGCATCTCGGCAGAATGCCAAGTTTCCAAGGTACGGTTCAAGGTCAAAAGATCCTCACGCCACTCTGATAGATGCTCTGGCGGTTCCTTCGGATTTCAGTCTAGCATACCTGTTTCCTCCTTTTGCGCTCCTTCCATGCATTATTGCTCGTATAAAACAAGAGAGAGCATCAGTAATTCTAATAGCTCCTGCATGGTCTCGCAGGATCTGGTATGCAGACCTAGTGAAGATGTCTTCTCAGCCGCCTTGCAGGTTGTCTCTGAGGAAGGACCTTCTAACTCAGGGTCCATTCCTCCATCCAAATCTCATTTCTCTGAAGCTGACTGCTTGGAGATTGAATGCTTAGTTCTGTCTAAGCATGGATTTTCTGTGTTTTATTCTGGCAAGTTTAACCCCTTCTGTGCCCTGGAGGTGAGAGTTTCTAGGGGTGCTAAGTGTAGAATGATTACTGTACTATTTGAAGGGACTTTTTGGGAACAAAAAAAATGTAAAAAATTAACCTGAGATTAACATTTTTATAATTGTCATCCATTATTATTATATTTTTCATTTTTAAGTTATTTACCTTTTAAATTTATCAGCTTTCCAGTGCCCTCTGAAATCAACATTCAAAGACCAAAGACCAATAAGCAGGGCTGTGTTTACCTGCTCATGCGCAGACTACCTTGCTCATTCATCCGTGCTCAGAAACTGAGCAGTGCTTTAGAATGCAGGTGCACCGGCAACCAATCAGCCTTCTCTGCAAGCTGACATCTCCAAGAAAACCAGGAAGCACCCTCCATGTCTGCAGCTCAGTGTGAGCAGATCTGCCTGCACTAAGCTTTGCTTTTCTGTTGTCAGTTATAAGCACTGTATTAGTTTCAGAAAATCAAAGTTTAGTGCAGGCACATCTGCTCATATTATGAGTTCAGGAAACATTCTGCAGTTGATACAAAGGGGAAACACCTTCTAGTTGCCTAGGCAACCTCTTTGTAGTGAGTTTGTTTTTTAAATTTCAGCTGCACAGAGTTTTAGCTTCTTTTTGCCTGACAACATTGAAATTTCTGCTCTAGCCTAGTGGAGCTCATGCATAATCACTGCAGTTATGTGTGTGTGTGTGCATAGCTCTGGTTGGTTTAGTTTGAATTCTCCCTCATCGCCCCTCCCAAGATATACAATCTCTAGCATCTTTGTCAGTAAGTAATTCTAGGAGGAATTACCAAAGCTTTATTTGACCATTGTTCCCTGTTCGGTTTCCAGGTGAACTTCTGTCTTCTTCAGAAATCCAATGGCGCCCTCTGCACTTTTGCTGCTTTTGGTTGACTATTTATAACTTTAATACTTCTTGGGGTAGGGGGTTGTATTGATGCTGGAATAATCTGTACAGGCTGGTCAATAGTCACTGTAGCAATTTATCCACTATGGTCTTGACTTGCCAAAACATACTTTCTATGCAGCTCCAAATGGCTCCATAGAATCTCTCCTCTGGGAACTCTCTGGAAAAAATCCTCAAGTAATATTACACAGCTCTCTTATAGGAATGCCAAGAGCGTTGATATTGATGTCGGTGTTAGGATCCTTCAGATATTTTGCTATTAAACTAATCCTGGCCGGTAGTCTTGTTATCCCGGTATCAAGTGGAGTGATAATGAAAAATCTTAGGTATAGTAAGTAGCATTAGGACCCAGGAGAGGATAACTGAGTTGAGCACCAAAAGGAAAACCAGGAGCAAGTAACCAGGAAATGACCGAAAAGGTCAAGGCAGATTTGACAAGCCAGAGGTCAAACCAAACAGTAACAGTTTACAGAATCAGAGTCCAAAACCTTAGTCAGGCATTTCCAAGGACTTATCAGCAGACAGAAGAATGGTTAAAAGAGGTCTGAGTCACAAGCCAAAAACTATAAGTATAAGGCACACCCAAGAGCAAAACTCAATACTAGGGCAATGATAGAGAGACGCAAAATTGCTTTTAAAGGAAAAAGGTGATGTGAGAACGATGCATTGGAAATGGAGCGACGAGCAACACAAACGTGAGGTATCAATGATGACCCGAGATGTGCAGCCTAATAACTATCGAGACTAAGCAACCCGGCATCGTAGTTACCCACTTGTTCTGACGTTTCATCAGAAATAGTTGTGATATGCTTTGTCCCATTCAAGGTCATCACTTGGGTTTCTTCAACAAGCTGAGCTTCAACCCCACCATGGTAGGCATCTGGGTCAATAAACATCTCAACTGTCTCTACTAGTTAACTATCTCAAGTATGTTCAATTTTAGCTCTAAAGCTTGTTGTGATATAACTTGCACACTGAGTTGTACTGACCCATCAATCTTTACACCTTTGTCAAATAAACTGCGCTCAGGATCAAGCTGTATGTCTTGCAAACAGATCTCATGAGCATCAAGTGAGCATTGAAGTCTGTGTTCCTGAAGCTTCTCGAGATTTCCAGTAGGTTCATTTATGTCAATAGACTGGCTGACAAACTCTGCAGTGGTGTAGTGATGCTCTAAAATGCTTTCTTCTGTACATTCTGTCTTCTCTGTACCATCAATTTTTTTGCCTCTATCTTTGTTATGGCTAGATTAGGAGAAATATGGACCTCTTTTTATTTCTCGCTCTTGATGATTGGACCTCAGGATTCAGTGGGAAGAAAATGTGGGCGTTTTGAAGTAATAATTTAATATACTTGTAGTTGCTTAATCACAAAAAGCCATTAACTTGTAATGTGCTAGTACAACATATTTTACATCTACAAAACAGTTTCTTTTATTATGGCTCTTCAATTTTCAATCTTTTAGCTCTTTTATGTTCTGAGGTGTGCTGTGGGCTAGTATTGGTGTGAATAATTTTTATCCCAGTTTTTTGTAGAACAATTTGCTTTTTAATTGTGTAACCCCCATCTGTCCACAGCTTTGTGTGTTGAGCAGCAAATTTAACCCCTTTTTAACCCGTTAAGGGAGACTTTGACTCCCTTTTATGCAGTGCTGCCAATCCTGTGTTACCGCAACTTGGTTTATTTTCATGCAACAAGCTGATTAAACTGCCTATAATTAGTTTATATATTCTAAAATTACAGAAACAAGTATGCATTTTTCATAAAATGATAAGAATAGAGGCTTGTCAAAATTATGCTAAGAACCGCATACATGTTATTTTTGTTTTCTCAGCTGGTAACAATAATGTTCTTTAAATGTGTTCAGTTCTATATGGGTGCCCTTATAACAGAAATCTTTTGGGACCCAATGTCATCAGCCTGTATACTGTTGTGTTTGTTTTGAGGCCTCTAATATCCGTCCAAGTCTATTATAACAAAATGGTAGTATTTATCTTATAACCTTGGTGTTGGTTACATGATTGGCTGCATGCCATGGGGGGATAAATGAAGAGTCTGGAATGCACCATTCAGGTAAAGGCTTCAGCTTGTTAAAGGTGGAATTCCCAACTGCTATCCAAATGTACAAGCAATGAAGAAAGCAAAGATGAAGCCACAAGCTTGATAATAACTCAGTTTATTGGCTGTTCCACAAAGTAACATAGGTTGACAAACTGGAATGCCTGACGCGTTTTCCACTATTATAACAAAATGGTAGTACTTATCTGATAACCTTGGTGTTATCTCAATGTTAGAGAAGTCAGTCCATATAACCCCCCAGCTAGCCTGTTTAGAAAGTGAAGATGCTGGTAGCTCCAGTAGATAATCCGTCTGTGTCCCTGGTCAGGCAAGTAAGCCGTCCAGTTCTGCCGCGGATAAAATTAATGTGTAGGTATGAGAATCCTTTATCGGGGTGGGCATGTAACCCTCCTTGCCAGCTCAGGACCTCCCTATGTCGTCAGCTCATAGAACACTTATGATTGGCTGCATGCCATGGGGGGATAAATGACGAGTCTGGAATGCACCATTCAGGTAAAGGCTTCAGCTTGTTAAAGGTGGAATTCCCAACCGCTATCCAAATGTACAAGCAATGAAGAAAGCAAAGATGAAGCCACAAGCTTGATAATAACTCAGTTTATTGGCTGTTCCACAAAGTAACATAGGTTGACAAACTGGAATGATTGACGCATTTCGCACATGCGCACATGCGCTTCATCAGAGGCTGAAGGTTCTGTGGTAAAAGTAGTTTATATGCGCTGTAGTAACCAATGGTGTAATAGGTTTAATTAAGCCAACAATCGTGATCATATGTTCAACGTATTGTGTGTTGGAGAATACTTGCCAGATGTAATACAGCGCATACAAAGCTACAAATTTTATTACAAGACCAGAGACTTCATATTTTGCATTACTTTCCTTTACTACTCATGTGCAGCCTTTAAAGTACATAAATCACATACAGAGTTAAACTAATACAGAGAAAAAAGAGCCTACATAACTAGCCAATGAGAATGCTAGGTTGGAGACCAGGGTAAACATTGACCAATCAGATGACCCATATTGACCATAAACAGCCCAATGAGCACCCCATTTTCCTCTTTATTTTGCTGCTCAGCAACAAGATAAGTGTGCATTTGTTCTCAGTGATATTAATATATTATTATATTAAATTGTATTATTATTTTATTTATTATTTCAATATTTTCTCTTTATTTCTTATTCCCCTTTTTTCCTTTTATTCTATAATTATTATTTACTGTTTTTCTTTTTTCTATCTTCATTTCTTTCCGTTTTTTCCTATTTTCGTTTTTATTTTCCAATACAGTGTTTACCTCAGTATTAGGCTCTCTCTGGTACTATAACCACTCTGTTCAGCAGTTTTTTCCTTGTGGTGCTGCTCCGTTTTTCCCTCTTGCTTCCAGGCATCTTTGTGTCTCCATTTTCTCTTCTGGTCACAAAGACTGTAGCCATTTTGTGGGTGTTAATTTGTGACATCACAGCCCGCCTTCTTTTTCCCTCAGAGAGCCTCAGAGACCTGTCAGCACCTCCTCCTTCATTGTCTCAAGTACACATTTTGGTTACTTTTAGTTTCGTTTTTTCCCTCACAGATAGATTTGTTTCAATCTCCATTTATTTTGTCTTTTTGTCATTTTTAGGTGTTTGCTGCCATCCGGTGGTGGAAAGTTTTTTCTCATTTATATATTTTCATTCCTGTCAGAGAAATTTTAAAATTATCATTTATCATTTTATTATTTCCATTTATTATATTTTATTTCTAAATTTGTGAATAACTGTTTTTTTCTTTCAAGTCTTTCAGTTTATCTTAAATATATTTTTATTTTTTTCAAGTGTTTTCCTATATATATAATTTATTAAAATATCTCAAGATAATTCTACCCCTAATCCCCTAACTGAACAATCAGTTCAAAATATTATTGATAATTCCTTAGGTAAATTAATGTCTCACATGACATCTTTAAAGGCACACTAAACCCAATTTTTTTCTTTCGTGATTCAGATAGAGCATGAAATTTTAAGCAACTTTGTAATTTACTCCTATTATCAAATTTTCTTTATTCTCTTGGTATCTTTATTTGAAATGCAATAATGTAAGTTTAGATGCGGTCCCATTTTTGATGAACAACCTGGGTTGTCCTTGCTGATTGGAGGATGAATTCATCCACCAATAAAAAAGTGCTGTCCAGAGTCCTGAACCAAAAAATAAAAAAAAGCTTAAATGCCTTATTTTTCAAATAATGATAGCAAGAGAATGAAGAAAAATTGATAATAGGAGTAAATTAGAAAGTAGCTCAAAACTGCATGCACTATTTGAATCACGAAAGAAGAAGAAGATTTGGGTTCAGTGTCCCTTTAATTTCAAAATCCTCTGCTAAAAAAGCACTAAAAAGAAAGGGACCTTCTAGTGCTGTTAAAGCAAGCAAAAAACTTGTTTGCAAATCTAAACAAATGTTATCAGAAACTAGTATTCCTTGCGGCAAAGGAAGTAAAACATCCGCTAAATGACCCCTTACTCCCAAGGGGCATATAAAGGGAGTTTCTAAACAAAAATCCAAAGTAACGTTTAAAGATGAGTTTTCAGATTCCTCTACCTCTGTTAATTCTGAAAAAATTTCTGAAGATTCAGATAATACAACCTCTAATAATTATGATTCAGATTCTTCCTCTGATTCTGAACACAAAAATAAAAAAATTAAAAAACACTCTAAAAAATCAAAACATTTTGACGAGGATGAATATAATTTTACTGATGCCTTAGGTAATCCTCGCTTTATTGCAGATACTTTGCATCACACTCGGTCTTCTGAGTGGTTTCCCCCCATGGAAATCATCACTTTTGTGGATTTCCAGCTTAAGAAAAGTTTAAAGAAAAGGTCTAGAAATAATATGAGGGCAGAATGCCCTAGACCCTTACTTCCTAAAAACAGCAACGTTACCCCTGATATAGACCCCAAGGTTCTCAAATTTATTGGATCTCCTGGTTACAAAATAAAGAAGGGTCTAGATAAATCTTGGAGGAACTGTCAAGATAAACTTCTCGATACTATTGGCCCAATTACCAAACTGTTTGAATTGTCCTAGGAGGCAGTTTTAAAAGAGTCCTCTATGGACCCTACTCTTGTTAGAGAATGGGTTCAACATATTTTATCATTCATTGGAAATACAAATTCTGCCATTATTGTAGAAAGGAGAAAGAATATCCTTCGCAGAATTGATCCAAAGATTTGTGATTTTGCTATAAATTATTTACATTCTGATAAGGATGGTTTGCTTTTTGGCGATGCCTTTTTGAAAGACTTGAAACTCTATGCTAACACTTAATAAGGTAAAAACAACAATTACAAAAATTCTATACTCTCAGAATTTCTCTGACAGAGTTGGTAAAGGAAGAGGTTGCTTTCCCGGCCATACCTCACATCTTTCCAGATACATCAATGAAGCCAGTACCTCATACAATTTTTTTCAATTGCGTGCCAGACCACGGCATCAAAGAGGACAACGGATCAGATCAAGATCTCGCCCTCCTGCAGGTAAAATGTCCTTTTCTCCCCTCTCCCCCTTCTTTCCCACTAAGAGTTGGAGGAAGAATAGCGTTATTTGCTCACAACTGAACCCTCATAACTTCGGATCCTTGGATTTTACATACGGTTTGAGGAGTCCGTATAGATTTCATCTCTCCTCATGTCCAAATGTTATTTCCCAATCCTATTCATTTTTCCAAGAGAGACAAAGTTCTAGTTCAAAAAGAAATAAAAAAATCTTCATTTAAAAGAAGCAATTACTCAAAGTATAAATCTCCATCTGGCCTATTTCAGCAATCTATTTCTAGTAAAAAAGAAAAAAACGGTCAGTTCAGACCTGTTATAAATCTCAGACCCCTAAACGCTTTTGTGGTTTACAATCACTTCAAACTGGAAGGTATTCATCTTCTAAGAGACTGCCTTCTAGACAACGATTGGCTTGTCCGGATAGATCTTTTGGATGCTTACCTCACTGTTCCAATAGATCCGGAACACTGGAAATATCTAACTTTTTCTAGGGAAGATAAAATTTGGAACTTCACTTGTCTTCCTTTTGGCCTGTCCTCTGCCCCTTGGATTTTTACGAAACTTCTCAAACCGGTGGTCTCTTTTCTGAGACTCAGAGGAATTTGTCTCATCATTTATCTAGACAATATCCTTCTTATGAACCAGAATTTTCTCTCTTTACAATCCCAAATAACCACGATGATGAATCTCTTGGAAAACTTGGGTTTTCTTGTAAACAAAGAGAAATCATTTCTAATTCCTTCAAAATCTCTTGTTTTTCTCGGATTTCTCATAGATACATTAAAAGCTTCTTTAAGTTTGCCCTTAATCAAAATAAAGAACATCAAGAAAGAAATCTTCAAGACTCTCTCCAAACAATTTGTCACAGTCAGACAGATAGCCAGAATAGTTGGGTTACTTTCATCCTCTTTTCAGGCTATCTTTCCTGCCCCGCTTCATTATTGTGAGCTTCAAAGATTGAAAATCTCCTATCTTCAGAAAGGATTTTCTTATTCCCATCTCATTCCGTTGTCGTTAGAAGCCAAAGAGAAGCTTTCATGGTTGCTTTCCCACATAGAATCTTGTAATGGGAGAGCCATATTTGGAAAATCTCCAGACTTAATTATAGAATCCGACGCCAGTCTGTTGGGTTGGGGAGCCCGTTGCAGTTCGTTGCATTACCGGAGGAAAGTGGTCCACAGAAGAGAAAGATTTGCATATAAACTGTTTGGAACTTTTGGCTGGTTCTTTTGCGGTAAAGAGATTTGTAAAATCTCTAGCTCCTGCTTCCATTCTTCTCTGGATGGACAATATCTCGGCAGTCAGATATCTCAATCAATTGGGTGGAATGAAATCGAGGAATCTGTCCAACATAACCAAGGACTTTATTCATCTTTGTCTAGACAGGAATATCTCTATCAAGGCAGAGTGTATTCCAGGTCTTTCCAATTCAGCTGCAGATTGGGGTTCTCGTTTTCTCAGAGACTCCAGCGATTGGTGACTTCACAGGAAAGTTTTCCTTTCTATTCAAACTCTGCTTGGTCCTTTTTCTATAGACATTTTTGCTTCTCGTCTCAACTGCCAACTCCCTCTTTACTTCAGCTAGCGTCCAGATCCCGAGGCTTTGGCAAAAGATGCCTTTTTACAAACTTGGCCGAATCAAGGAGCTTATGCTTTCCCTCCTTTTTCCCTGATAGCTCGGATGATCTCAGTTGTTCGCAGGAATCGTCTATCTATATCTCTAATAACTCCCCTTTGGCCAACTCAAGCTTGGTATCCTTCTCTTCTAGAGATGTCATTCAGACCTCCTCTCCTTTTTCCTGTTCTTCCAGATCTCCTACTAGACCCCGAAGACAACCCTCACAATCTCATTCTCAACCAACCCCTCAGGTTGATAACTTGGTCAATTACGGGAAACTCAGAAATCTCCTCAAACTTTCGGAATCAGCTAAAGCTCTCATGCGGGATTCATGGACTCCAGGAAGCCACAAATCTTACCTTTCCACATGGACCAGATGGTCTAGCTGGTGCATGCTTAGGAGTCTGGATCCCTTTTCAGCCCCTATAACTCAAATCCTTAACTATCTCTCTCATCTCTTTGATCTTGGTCTAGCTTATAGGGCTATTAATCTTTCTAGATCTGCAATTTCTGCTAGACCTGATTTTATTAATAATTTACCTATTGGAAAGAATCCTCTAATTTGTCGTCTTCTCAAATCTATTAGACTAAAAAGACCTCCTTCTCCTAAACATGATTTCTTTTGGGACTTATATTTAATTTTCTCTCTCTTTAAATCTTTGCCATCTAATGATTCTCTTTCCTTAAAACAGATTTCAGCTAAATTAGCTACCCTTCTTTGACTTATCTCCTTTCGCAGGGTTTCCGATGTTTGGGCTCTTGATTTCAACTCTAAATCCTTTTCTCCTGAACAAAAAACAATAATTTTAGTGTGTTGTATCCCTTTATATAGCAAGTGTATTTCATTTAATTTTTGTATAGCCTGAGAAAACAGCCCCTGCAGAGGCTGAGAAATGCGTCACTTTTTAATAAAATTATTGTTTTTAATATACACTTGCTGTGTCTAGTGTAGTCTATCACAATATTACTCTGCATTTTTCTTTGGATATTACTTCATTGTCTCCCTGGGTGTCCAGCAAGCTGAGGAGTGCAGTCAGCTGAGAGGCTGGGAAGTCCTAGCCTGCTCTTACTGCGCCTGGAGGTGCTTCAAATTCTGTAAGTGCAATCATTTACCTTATACCTTGTTTCCCCTGTCTATATGGTATTGTGCTATGGTTGTTTGCTCTCTTACAGACAAGGAGACCACTATCTAATATGTTCCAGACCTGACACGATTGATGGATGTAAACAGTGAGCTGGACTAATGCAAAGCTCCAGCTTGCCTGAATAGCACCATTGGGTGCAATATTCTTGTGAGTATATTCCTTATTATACCCATTTATATCATCTGTTTTGGTGGTACTAGTAAGAAGGGAGGATTTGTACACTCACAATATGTGTCTATGTTAGAAAAATATCAGTTCTCATTAGGAGTTGAAATATCTCACAATATATAAAGAGAAATGTTGGTCCCGGGACTTCAGTCCAAATGACCCCCACTCACCGCTCAGCTAGGAAGCTATTGCCTTCACCCACCCGGGGGTGAGCCGTCCGTCTGTATGAAAAACCAAAATAACCACCTGGGAGACTCCGAAGAGCGTGCTGGCCGGAACTTATCTTCGGCGTAAGCAAGTGCGTCTGCAATCTGCGCTGGTATCCCTGTGGAGAGGTAGAGTGTAGAGACAGACGGCAATCCGTCAGAGTTGGCTGTTATCCAAATTGCTCTCTCTGGTATTCGGCATTCAGCGTATGCGTGCATGAGTGTCGGGGGGCGTGACAGTCTTCACCCGGGATGACAACATTAGCAGGGCTATAGATGAAAGGGTATCCGTAGTCTGGTGTTAAGCCATAGCAAAAACTGAAGGAGGAACGGATGCCCAGATAATAGAATAAAAAGTTCTTTATTTCAACAAATGGTTTAAAAGTTGCAAACAGGGGCAACAGTGAAGAAAACAGGTGCAAAACAGGCAAGACACCTATGGGCTTACATGTTTCAGCGCTTAGCCGTAATCATAGCTTCAGGTGTCACAGTTAGCAGTGAGTTTAAAAGAAGTACAGTGCATGCTGATTGGTTAAAACATACAAACAAAAGCACGCCTATTTTACACAACAGTAAGAAACATTGGAAAATAACCCTATATGCCATGTAGAGCTCAGAAGAAATAATGAAAACTGAAAGTGGATACAAAGAAGGAAAAAAGGGGGGCGAAATAAATAATAAATGAAAAAAATAAAATAATTGAGAAACATAAATATGTCAAAGTATTAAAGATGCAATCAAGGCATAAGAAAGAGAAAAACAAGGGAAGAAAAGGGGAAACAAAAAACAAAAAATATATATATGATACTTTGGTATATTAAACAAACATGAAAGAAAAAAGAAAAAAGTATATAAGAAGTAAAGGGTTGCAAAGAAAAATATAAAAATGTAAACATAATTAATAGTGATAATACAGTCACTTCCTTATACATAGGAATATATAGATAGTGAGATGAGTTTACTTTCATTTTTATATATATATATATATATATATATATTTGCATTTTATTTGCATTTTTGTTTTGTTGTAATGTTATTCCCAGAAGTTAATTAGATCATATTTTGAATTCAAACCCAGAGGGAGTCTGGTTTTTAAGGTAAAAATCCAGTACAACTCTCTTTTGGCCAGCGTGTCATCTAAATTACCTCCTCTATTAGGGATTTATGGACATTTATTTATATTTGCATTCCTAACGTTCATTATCTGCAATGGAGGGCACAGCAACAGTACAACAGTTCTTCTCCCTTATGCCTGCAACAGCTCGTACTAATCCCCCCTTGGACTGTGATAAAATCTTTTCAGATGACAAAGCAAGTCTCTCACTGAGCACCCTTTTTGATACTATGGAGACTTTATTATTTAAGGAGACAAAAGCTCAGTGGGACATCTGGACTTTCCAGTCCTATATTAAGGCTAAGATGATTCCCAGAGGCCTTAGACTGTTTAAATTTCCCACCTTTGAGGTTGACACTTCTGACCAAGATTTTGTGAATGATTGGAACAATGTTCTTACTGAATGCTCGTTACAATTAATGTCTTTGTTGATACGCTATAGAACATACCAACTTAATAATATAAAAGCTGAAATTGACAATTTACAAATTGAACTTAATACATGTAGCATTGATCCAGATTTCCCAAAATTTGATAATATCTTACAACAATCATTGGCACGTGGCAAACAAATTATTATGGAGAACAAACATATGAAATTCCTCAGAGACAAGACAGATTATCTTAAAAACTCTGTCTATATCTGGAATAGGAAGCAGCGGTCTGATTACAGACGCAGTTTGCCACGGTCCAATAATCACAGAGGACAACGTAGAAATAGAAATAGAAACAAACAATCGAAACAAGTTACTTTCTCTGACAGTGACACTGATAGGTCATCAGATGAATACACGTCAGGTACAGAGGACATCACTGACACCAACACTCAGATGAATACTGCATCTAACTCACAATCGGGCATCCTGAAAAATACTTCCACTTCTAGTACGAATAATCAAACACAATCAGGTACTAATCCCAAAGATAGAGATAAGCACAATTCTCAGTCCACAGCCTCTAAATATACACCTACTCAGAGTACAATGACCACTACAGTACAACATGGTGGTAATTTAGCCACACAAGAACAGTCTATGCTTGACCAGGTTTTTCCCATGGGCCAGCCGCCTCAGGGGGTGGGGGGCACGTCCGCACGAGCCTCACTCAATCAGGAGAGATACCCAGTGAGGACCAATCGCAGCCAGACAAAATACAAATAAATAATGTTGTAAATCTATCATCAATTCAACTAACTAAGGACCAAGTCGAGCTATTGAGCTTAGGTTTGGGTTTTGCTCCCACCTACCAATTTGATTTGTTCCAGACCATGATAGATTTTAACAAATTCATTCGAAATATTACTCTAAAAAAACATTTTTGCAACACACCCTCCACCCAACCTGAACTGACCCCACTAGCTCGCACCAACACTATTCATGCCTCGCATACTTTGACCTTTTCTGAAACATGTGATATAGTCTCCCTTCAAATTCTAGCTCTGGAAACAGACAGCACCTTAGGAGCTGTCAACTGTGGCACTTCTTTTAAGGATAGATCTTCCTATCCAACCTATCCAAAGCAGGGGTACAGTTATTGAGACTTTCTACTCTCGTGTTGAGGCGGATCTACAGAGACTTAAGTCTGACTGTGATAGATTACCTTCTAACCTTCCACACAGACTTAGACAAGCACTCAATACACTCCAACAAAATGACCAACTGGTGGTACGTCCTGCCGAAAAAGGTGGCACTATAGTTGTTATGGACAAAATAGACTATTTAGCTGAGGCTAATCGACAGCTAAGTAATTCTCATGACTATGTCTCTCTACCACGAAATCCAACTAATGAATACAAATGTATTCTTACTGACATTTTGGATGATGGTGTGGAATATGGCTATTTAGATGCTAATACAGCTTCTTATCTTTTCGTATCTAATCCTAAAATGCCATTATTCCACCTTTTTCCAAAAGTTCACAAATCTCTGGAAGAAGTAAGAGGACGTCCAATAGTGAGTGGAGTTGACTCACTATTGGAGCGCCTGTCCCAATGGCTGGATGCCATTCTCCAGCCCCTGGTACTAGCATTGCCATCCTATACCCGAGACTCCAAGCACATATTCAACCTCCTCGCTAACCTCAAATGGAAACATAACTATACATGGATCTCTGTTGATGTGGTCTCCCTTTACTCCACAATTCCCCATAAAGAGGGTATTGAGGCGGTTGAGTATTTTCTTGCTACTGCCACTGACTATACTCAGGATTTTCAGGCATATATTGTGCGGGTTTTAACTTTTCTTCTGACACACAATTTTTTTGCCTTTGAAGGTAAATACTTTCTCCAAAAGTGTGGTACGGCGATGGGGGCTAAATATGCCCCCTCGTATGCCAACCTATACCTTGGTAAATGGGAACAATACAAAATTTTTGGAGATGGTAACCCTTTCAAATCGTCAATCTGTTTCTATCAGAGATATATCGACGACCTTCTATTGATTTTGTCTGGTCCTCAAACACTAATCCCTCTTTTTGTGGAATTTCTTAACACCAATTACCTTAATCTCCGTTTTACTTTTGTTTCAGACTCTAGGTCCATTAACTACCTAGACTTAACTCTTATTGGAGATGTCAAGGGACCTATACACACTACAGTCTATTGCAAGCCAATTACAGGCAATACCCTCCTGCATGCGTCCAGCTGCCATCCCTCTAATACTGCTTCTGCGGTAGCCAAGGGACAATTTGTCCGCTTAAAAAGGAACTGCAGTAAGACATCTGACTACATCCAGGAGGCAAATAGACTTGAACAGAGGCTTAAGGAGAGAAAGTACACTCGCACACATATAAAAACAGCCAGAAATAAGGTAGACAAATTGGACAGAGCTGCCTTGCTATGTGACAAACCCAGTAAGACCTCTGAGACTCATAATAAAGTTCACTTTGTGACGACTTTTAGTGAACAATATCCTCAGATTTGTACCATAATTAAGAAACATTTCCCCTTACTTGCCGCTGACGATAAACTGCAAGAGACAGTTAATAATGGGTTTAGATGTTCCTATAAGAAATGTCCCACGCTTGCATCTATCGTGGCCCCTACACAACTCAAACAATCACAAAACTCAACTAGCTCTTGGTTACAACATTTGGGAATGTACAAATGTGGCCATCATAGGTGCAAGCCTTGTGACTATGTTCTCACTACCTCTACATTTTCCTCTACTGTGACAGGTCAGTGCATATTCCATCAAGACATGTCTCAATTGCCAAAGTACCTATGTGGTGTACCTAATTTTGTGCACAGTGTGCAAGGTGCAATACATAGGTTTAACCTCTAGGGATGTCAATTCTAGAATTAGGGAGCATTTTTCAACCATATCCAAAGGAAAATCATCTACCCCATTGGTCCAACACTTTGTCACTAAACACAATAGTAGTATAGACACCTTCAGATGGGCAGCTATAGAAAAAGCAAAAATCCCTAATAGAGGAGGTAATTTAGATGACACGCTGGCCAAAAGAGAGGTGTACTGGATTTTTACCTTAAAAACCAGACTCCCTCTGGGTTTGAATTCAAAATATGATCTAATTAACTTCTGGGAATAACATTACAACAAAACAAAAATGCAAATATATATATATAAAAATGAAAGTAAACTCATCTCACTATCTATATATTACTATGTATAAGGAAGTGACTGTATTATCACTATTAATTATGTTTACATTTTTATATTTTTCTTTGCAACCCTTTACTTCTTATATACTTTTTTCTTTTTTCTTTCATGTTTGTTTAATATACCAAAGTATCATATATATATTTTTTTGTTTTTTTGTTTCCCCTTTTCTTCCCTTGTTTTTCTCTTTCTTATGCCTTGATTGCATCTTTAATACTTTGACATATTTATGTTTCTCAATTATTTTATTTTTTTCATTTATTATTTATTTCGCCCCCCTTTTTTCCTTCTTTGTATCCACTTTCAGTTTTCATTATTTCTTCTGAGCTCTACATGGCATATAGGGTTATTTTCCAATGTTTCTTACTGTTGTGTAAAATAGGCGTGCTTTTGTTTGTATGTTTTAACCAATCAGCATGCACTGTACTTCTTTTAAACTTACTGCTAACTGTGACACCTGAGGCTATGATTACGGCTAAGCGCCGAAACATGTAAGCCCATAGGTGTCTCGCCTGTTTTGCACCTGTTTTCTTCACTGTTGCCCCTGTTTGCAACTTTTAAACCATTTGTTGAAATAAAGAACTTTTTATTCTATTATCTGGGCATCCGTTCCTTCTTCAGTTTTTGGTGGTACTAGGCCATTTGTGGCATTTCTGTTTTTCTCTCTGCCTTACTTTATTTTAGTGTTAGCGTGTGGGTGGGCGGTGGATTAGGGGTAAATACTTTAATTTAGTATTGGCGATGTAGGTGGGTGGCGGATTAGGGGTCAATAAGTTTAATATAGTATTTGCGATGCGGGGGGATGGTGGATTAGGGGTTTATAGTGTAGTTTATGGGTGTTAGTGTACTTTGTAACATTTTTGTTATGAGTTTTGTGAAACATTTTTGTTTTGCAAACTCCATAACTACTGGTCTCAGATAGCGGAATAGATCACGGCAGTATAAGCTATAACGCAAGCATTATAGCTGGACCACACAACCTGTAATACGTGAGACCTCAAAATTCCACACTCAAAAATATTTTTTTGAGTTCAGAATGGAGAGTTGCGTAAAGGCTAAAATGCTAGCGGTATAGCCGTACTGCTGCGACTTGTAATACGAGAGTTCTGCATATTCCGCACTCAATGGCCACTTTTTCAGCGGTATAGCCGTACCGCAAAACTTGTAATCTTGCTGAAAGTGATTTAATCACTGAACAATTCATTAAACTAATATCATTTAAGCACAACATATCTTTCCTATTCCCTATTGACTAGTAAAATATACCTGTACACCTACATACAGAGAACTTAACAAGATTAATACAAACAAAGAGCAACTCTTCTGATGAAAGCAAAAGAAAGATTTCATCCTGACTATAAAGGGATACTGAACCCAAATAGAGCATGCCATTTTAAGAAACTTTCTAATTTATTCCTATTATCAATTTTTCTTCATTCTCTTGCTATCTTTATTTTAAAAAGAAGACATTTAAGCTAAGGAGACAGTCAATTTTTGGTTCAGGACCCTGGACAGCAATTGTTTATTGGTGGGTGAATTTATCCACCAATCAGCAAGAACAACCAAAAATGGGCCAGCTTCTAAATGTACATTCTTGCTTTTCAAATAAAGATACCAAGAGAATGAATACAATTTGATAATAGGAGTAAATTAGAAATGTGTTTAAAATTGCATGCTCTATCTGAATCATGAAAGAAAAAATTTGGGTTCAGTGTCCCTTTAACATTAAAAAAAATGTATTTACTTTTAATTTTTATTTATTTTTTTATCATTTTTTATTACTTTTTATTTAGTAGAGCTGCTATCATTCACTAAGATCTACTTTATTTCTATTATATAAAAAATTATATTTTTTGTTTTGATTAAGATATGCAAGAAAGCATTAAGAAATGTATTAATCCATCATTATTGTCATGATTTCGTCCGTTCATTGCCGTGTCGCCGCGGCTCCCGGATCTCCTCTGTGTGACTGACGTCACGTTGCTTAGCAACGTGACGCTTTCTCGACACACCCCTCTGATGACGCCGCTCCTGCCTTTAAACCACGGCGGGAGATCTGAATCGGGGCCCGTTTGTTTGTTTCCCTTGGAGTTTGTGAGTACCTTGTCAAAATCTGTTTTCCTGATACCGACTTCTGCCTGCCTGACCAAGCCTTTTGCCTTAACCCTTTTGCTGATATTTGGATACCGACTTCTGCCTGTCTGACCAAGCCTTTTGCCTTAAACCTTTTGCTGATATTTGGATACCGACTTCTGCCTGTCTGACCAAGCCTTTTGCCTTAACCCTTTTTGCCTTTGTTTGGATGCCGACTTCTGCCTGCCTGATCTTGCTTTTGCCTTATTACACAATCTTTTCTTTGATTAATAAAACCTGCTTAAATGACATTTTCTTTTACAAACTGCAAAGGAGAACTTTGACTTTCTGTTTTGTTATAAATCTGCTTAAAGGGACATTTTCTTTTACAAACTGCAAAGGAGAACTTTGACTTTCTGTTTTGTTATAAACCTGCTTAAAGGGACATTTACTTTTTCAAAGCTGCAAAAGGGAACTTTGTTACAAGCCTGCTAATGAGGACCTTTTTTCTAAGCTGCAAATAAGAGCATTTCCTTTATATTCTTTGACCTGCTTAAAGGGACGTTTTTTCCTTTGTGGTTTCCCTGCATTCTGGAGCAACTATTATTTTTTGTAATCTTTCTCATCTGTTTCCTGAGTGGGTCACGTCCTGGATATTTCTCAGTGTGCTAGCGTGTGCTTTCTATTCACGCTAGCAGTTGGGTTGCATCCCGGACTGATTCCAAAGCGGCTGACATTACAAACGGGCCATAAAAATGGACCCCACTGAATTATCCATGGCCGTGGCTCACCAGGGACAGCTTTTGGGATCTCATGCCACTCACTTGCAGTCTCTGGACACTAAACTTGATCAAATAACTGCTATATTACAAAATTTGGTTGCTACCGCACCTCCCGATCCTAATCCCAATCCTAATCCTATTGAGGCATTACCTCCTTCAATTCCTAACAATCAGTCTCAGGTACAACTAAGTCCCAGGATACCTCTTCCGGATAAATATGATGGGAATCCTGAAGAATGTAGAGGCTTTCTGAATCAATGCCGTCTTCATTTCCGAAATAGCCCTACTCTTTTTGCTACTCCCTCTTCTAGAATCACATTTCTTATTTCCTTAATGAAAGGAAAAGCCTTGGCTTGGGTATCACCTTTGCTAGAAAAGAATGATCCCATACTTTTGGATGTTGATACATTTCTATCTATGTTCTCAAATGTATTCGATAAACCTGGAAGGTCATCCGCTGCTGAAGCCAATCTCCTGGATTTACGTCAAGGTAATCAACCAGTCTCTCAATACGCTATTGAGTTCCGCACCCTTGCCTCTGAAACCACTTGGAATCAGGGAGCACTCAGAGCCGCATTCCGTAAAGGACTTTCTGAGCGTCTCAAGGATGAATTGGTGTATCGTGAACTTCCAGAGTCCTTAGAAGCCTTAATAAATCTCTGTATCAGTCTCGACGCCAGGTTTCGTGAACGCCAACAAGAAAAAGATAGAACACAGAGGTCTTCAACTCGAACTCCTTTTCGTTTGGCTCCTCGTTTTTCTAATCCAGTCACTCCAGTCTCTCCTACTACTGATCAGGCTGAACCCATGGAGGTGGGAAGTATAAAATTAACTGAGACTGAACGCTTGAGAAGACGGACTCTTGGCTTATGTCTGTACTGTGGCCTTAAAGGGCATTTATTAAGGGATTGTCCTACTAGGCCAGTAAAAGCCAGGGCTTAACTCTAGTCCAGGGAACTGAGTTAAGCCAAAACAGTTGCCATTCCCTATACAAGAAACTCTTTGTTCCAGTAACCCTTCTACTCACTCTATACCCTTACTAAAGAAGGAGTATTCCATTTCAGTCTCTACGGTCAGTGGAGATCCTTTGGGTTCTGGATATATTCAGTTTTCTACTCAACCCTTACTCCTCACCGTAGGAATACTTCATTCCGAGACAATTTGTTTTGATGTCATCCCCACTCCACAATTTCCCATTATCTTGGGATTACCCTGGCTCCAAATTCACAATCCCATTTTTTCTTGGACTTTTGGTGAACTCACTTCCTGGGGATCTACATGCCAGACTAAATGTCTTCAAAAGATTACCAAGTTACCACTCACTATTGCTCTCACAGTTGAAACTCCGGACTCCTTACCTATGCCTTATCATGACTTTGTGGATGTTTTCTCCAAAAAAGAAGCTGAACGTCTTCCTCCTCACCGCCCTTTTGATTGTCCCATTGATCTCCTTCCCGGGGCTGCCTATCCTCGAGGCAAGACATATCCACTTTCTAAACCAGAAAACATGGCTTTGGAAGAATATATTAAAGACAATCTGGCTAGAGGATTTATTCGACCCTCCTCTTCCCCTGTAGGGGCTGGTTTCTTTTTTGTAGGAAAAAAGGATGGCGGATTAAGACCCTGTATCGATTATCGAGGATTAAATCAGATTACCATCAAGAACAGTTATCCTCTACCCCTTATTCCTGAACTTTTTACTTATCTTCAGGGAGCCACCATATTCACCAAACTCGACCTACGTGGTGCATACAATCTGATCCGTATACGCAAAGGAGATGAGTGGAAGACTGCCTTTAACACTCGATTTGGGCATTATGAATATTTGGTCATGCCCTTCGGGCTATGCAATGCTCCAGCGGTTTTTCAACATTTTGTAAACGAGATCTTTCGTGATTTTTTGAATATCTTTGTCATCATATACCTTGACGACATCTTAATTTTTTCTCAGAATCACCAAGATCATGTGCACCACGTCAAGAAAGTACTTCAACGTTTAAGAGAATTCCATCTGTTTGCTAAATTGGAGAAATGTTCTTTCCATCAAAAATCCATACCCTTTCTGGGTTATGTAATATCGGCATCTGGATTTGAAATGGACCCTACTAAACTTTCTGCCATTTTGGATTGGCCTAGACCTGATTCTTTGAAGGCTTTACAACGTTTTCTAGGCTTTGCCAACTACTACAGGAAGTTCATCAAGAATTTTGCTACCATTACTTCTCCTCTTACTGCTCTCACTAGAAAAGGACAAAACTGTAAAAAATGGCCTCCTGAGGCTATAGAAGCTTTTGAGTCTCTCAAAGAAGCTTTTTCCTCTGCACCTATTCTCCGTCATCCAAATCCTGAGTTTCAATTTATCCTGGAAGTTGATGCTTCCTCTGTTGCTGCTGGAGCTGTTCTGTCTCAACGAATACCAGAGACTGGAAAGATTCATCCTGTTGCTTTCTTCTCTAAAAAATTCACTCCTTCGGAATTTAACTATGACGTAGGGAATAAAGAGTTGCTTGCCATCAAAATGGCATTGGATGAATGGAGACATTGGCTGGAAGGTACTTCTTTGCCATTTACTATACTCACTGATCATAAGAACCTTCTGTATCTCCAAACAGCCAAACGATTGAATTCCAGGCAAGCACGCTGGTCATTATTCTTCTCCCGGTTTCACTATAATTTGTCTTACATACCTGGTTCAAAAAATATTAAAGCAGACGCCCTTTCCAGACAATTTCAAGATTCCCCAGTTCCTGAGTCTGGTACCATTCTCCAACCTCATGAAGTCATAGCCCAGTTAACAACTTCCTGGCTACAAGAATTACAGTCTGCTCAAGGGAATCTTCCTTTGTCCTGTAAACCTCCCGATGGTTTACTCTTTGTTCCTGAACGCCTTTGTTCCAAGATTTTATTTTGGGCTCATGATAGTCCCCTTTCTGGACATCCTGGCATCAGTATTACCACTCGAAACCTCAAACAACATGTCTGGTGGCCTACTCTCTCTCAAGATGTGAAGGATTACGTCTCAGTATGCACACAATGTGCCATGAACAAAACTCCACGCCAACTTCCTTCAGGATTGCTCCAACCATTGCCTATACCTCACCAGCCTTGGACTCATGTATCCATGGACTTCATTACCGACCTTCCCTTGTCCGCTGGAAACAATACTATCTGGGTGGTGGTCGACAGGTTCACTAAGACTGCCCATTTTGTACCCTTACCAGGATTACCATCTGCCAAAAGACTCTCTGAACTTTTTATTTCACATATTGTAAGAATCCATGGATTTCCTCTAGATATTGTTTCAGATAGAGGGGTACAGTTTGTTTCTCGATTTTGGAGGTCACTTTGTAAACATTTTGGAACTACTATATCTCTCTCTACTTCTCACCACCCACAATCGAATGGCCAGACTGAAAGAGTAAACCAGTGTCTTGAAACATATCTTAGACATTATGTGGATCATTATCACTCTAACTGGACTTCTTACCTTCCTTTGGCTGAATTGGCTCATAATGCCCGGTACAATTCCTCCCTTCAGACTTCTCCTTTTCGTGCAGCTTACGGATATCAGCCCAGAACATTCCCTTTGCATACTTCCTCCACAGTGAATCCTGCTTCTGATCTTACAGCCCGAAGATTAACTCGACATTGGCAGAAAATACATCGTATTCTTTCTGTAACTTCTAGACGTTACAAGTTCTTTTCAGACCTTCGACGGAAGAAAGCTCCCAAATATCACCCTGGTGATAAAGTTTGGATTTCCTCTCGATTTCTTCACCTGAAACAACCTTCTAACAAATTGGGACCACGATACGTGGGTCCTTTCCGAATACTGGGTCAGGTGTGTTCTACTGCTTATCGGGTGGCTTTACCCAAGACTCTCAAAGTCCATCCGGTATTCCATGTTTCTCTTTTAAAACCTGTGATGACTAACAGGTATTCTAAGCCTTTTTCTAAACCTCCACCGTTATTTGTGCATGGACACCCTGAGTTTGAGATCAGCCATATTCTAGATTCCAAGTTGCGTGGCAAGAAATTGTATTATCTCATTCATTGGAAAGGTTATCCAGTCACGGAACGTTCTTGGGAACCGGCTCATCAAGTAAATGCTCCTACTTTGATCAAGACCTTCCACAAGACTCATCCTGATAGGCCTGGTCCTGTCCCCCGGAGGGGTCCTTGAGGAGGGGGGTGCTGTTATGATTTCGTCCGTTCATTGCCGTGTCGCCGCGGCTCCCGGATCTCCTCTGTGTGACTGACGTCACGTTGCTTAGCAACGTGACGCTTTCTCGACACACCCCTCTGATGACGTTGCCGCTCCTGCCTTTAAACCACGGCGGGAGATCTGAATCGGGGCCCGTTTGTTTGTTTCCCTTGGAGTTTGTGAGTACCTTGTCAAAATCTGTTTTCCTGATACCGACTTCTGCCTGCCTGACCAAGCCTTTTGCCTTAACCCTTTTGCTGATATTTGGATACCGACTTCTGCCTGTCTGACCAAGCCTTTTGCCTTAAACCTTTTGCTGATATTTGGATACCGACTTCTGCCTGTCTGACCAAGCCTTTTGCCTTAACCCTTTTTGCCTTTGTTTGGATGCCGACTTCTGCCTGCCTGATCTTGCTTTTGCCTTATTACACAATCTTTTCTTTGATTAATAAAACCTGCTTAAAGGGACATTTTCTTTTACAAACTGCAAAGGAGAACTTTGACTTTCTGTTTTGTTATAAACCTGCTTAAAGGGACATTTTCTTTTACAAACTGCAAAGGAGAACTTTGACTTTCTGTTTTGTTATAAACCTGCTTAAAGGGACATTTACTTTTTCAAAGCTGCAAAAGGGAACTTTGTTACAAGCCTGCTAATGAGGACCTTTTTTCTAAGCTGCAAATAAGAGCATTTCCTTTATATTCTTTGACCTGCTTAAAGGGACGTTTTTTCCTTTGTGGTTTCCCTGCATTCTGGAGCAACTATTATTTTTTGTAATCTTTCTCATCTGTTTCCTGAGTGGGTCACGTCCTGGATATTTCTCAGTGTGCTAGCGTGTGCTTTCTATTCACGCTAGCAGTTGGGTTGCATCCCGGACTGATTCCAAAGCGGCTGACAATTATTTTGTTTACAAATCCTAATTTTCTCTTATAGGATTTGAATAACATAATGAATCTATTCAGTATATCTCATTTTATTATATTTTAAGTTTTCTGTTTGTTTATATAACAGATTAAGAAAAATTTGTAGCTTTGTATGCGCTGTATTACAGTACATCTGGCAAGTATGCTCCAAAACACAATACGGTGAACATATGACTACAGCGCATATAAACTACATTTCCCACAGAACCTTTAGCATCTGATGAAGTGCATGTGTGTATTGCATGAAACACATCAGCCAATAAACTAAGTTATTATCAAGCTTATGGCTTCAGTTTTGCTTTCTTTATTGCTTGTACATATATATTCTAAAAGGCTTATCTGCTGTATTAACAATTTGCATATTCATTCATCATACAGGATTTTTTATATATTTATTTCAGATGCTTACATTTTCATACAAAATGTATACATATAATATTACATGTATGTCCTTGCTGCTAGAGTATGATCAATTATGCCAGAGAGTTTCTGTAGGGTTCTATGATTTAAAATGACATACTCTCCTTACAGTACATTTATACTATATATAGGTATGAAATTGTACAACAGACATTATCTCTGCAGATACTGTTTTTATAATCTGAGTTTGTATTACTGGATTACAAGATCTTCCTGCAGTGGCTCAACTTCGAATATTCATTGCTTCAAGCATGAATATTTACTGCGTTATAGTTGCATGACTTTTCATAGGGTGATGTACAAATCTCTGTTACATGCTTGTTTAAAAACATATATATGGCAGGGGTTTTTGTCAAGCTCATACCATATTTCAATTCCTGCATATCTAATTCTTATTTGTGTTTTAACATATTTTTTATCATGCAAAAAGTGTTGGCTGCAAGTTTTTCCTCAGCCCTCCTGTGCTTTAAGGACAAAGCATACATTGCAAACTAGAAATCACAGACTCATTCTTAGGTGCAGATGTGATAAGGTGCTATGCTCGGTATTTAACTTAGATTTCCTGAGTCTACCTAGCAAATGGGTAAGGTAAGCCCTAATGCTTAGGAAGCTTTTACAGTGTCTTACCAGGTTCCTATTTCCCTTATGGCTATTTCAAAGGTACTTTATTTCCTTGTTTATTTATGCGTCCTTTTTTTTTTTTTGCTTTTCTTGTTTTTAGTGCTCTCATCAGCCTGAGCTGGAGCACAATCTGGAGGTCTCAAGGGATACAAGAAGTTTAGTTCCCTCTGGAGGCAAGGTTACCACTCAACATTCTGGAACTCTGAGAGTTTCTTAGAGCTCTTCAGGCCATGGTCATTCTCAGTCAAGTCCCATCTCCATTATTGTAAATGCTTAAATCAACTATCAAGGAGGAACTTGCATCTCCCTCACCATGTAAGAAATGTCCCTCTTTCTGTTATGAATAGGGAAGGAAACAGCTGTTCCCTATCAACTTCATGTTCAAGGAGTGAACAATTGGGACACAGACTACTTTAATCTGTTCACTCAGGAGAATTGGTTCTTCATCAGGACTAATTCGACCAGTTAATACTAAATTGGGTTTTACCATGTATAAATCTAGTGGTGTACAAGCTAAATCATAGCTTTGAGCATATTGTGTCAGATATACAGACTCCAAAGCTCTATTATAGATGACTTAGTTTGTCCCTGAATATTTAATTTAACCCCTTAAGGACAAGGCCATTTTACAATTTCTTACCCTTAATTTTTTTACATTTCTGCGGTGTTTGTGTTTAACATATTACATGCCGTTTTTCTCGCCATTAAATTGACTTTTTAAAGATACCATTATTTTCATCATATCTTACAATTTACTATAAGAAAACTATAAAATATGATGAAAAAGAGGGGAACTTCCGGGCGGCGGCCATGACAGGCTGCTTAATTGTTAGCTGCTCACGGCTCCTACATTAATCTGGCTAAAATCACCTTTTACATACACCATCACTTGGATGTACACAGCATATGAAACTCAGCTGAAGGAGCCCTTTCATCAAACCTAACTATTTTCCTGAGAAAAACCAGCTACAATTGACTGGAGACTTTCTGAGGTTGCGGCCTCCTAACTAACCCCCCGGCGGAGCGCCTTTGGGCCTCTGTCGTTAAGTGGTACTCAGAGAAGTACAGATACTGCCTACTAATAGCGGGGATCAACTAATCAAACATATCGGATGGAGTCCGAGAAAACTATTCTACTGGAGCTAATCACCAATATCTTGGATGACCATTTTGCTCGTCTTGCGAGAGCAATAAGTGCACCATGGAGCAAAGATGGCGACACAGCCCCACAGTGCAACGAGGACGGAGTGAAGGAGCTGCCGCCTATTCCAGTGCCTATAACGGAGGGGAACCTCTTAGAAATGCAGCAGAGGGAGCTTCCACTTACAGCCCTATGTCACCTAGAGAGAGGGCCTGTTCTGAACACTTCTACATATCCTATACAGGCGGGGATTAACGCTTACACCGCAACCCGGCTTCCTGACATCTTACATCCTGCTGATGGTCATCAGGTTGTACTGAAGACACGGGGGTATAGCTCCGTGTCTGCGACCATCCCAATTCTACAGGCGGTGAAGACGATATCAAAAGTGGTTGGGCGACTGCCTAATGGGAATATCCAAATCACGGGGGTCCTGCATTACTTAGAGTACAGCCTGCTATGGCACTCTAGCTCTCTGCGGCTTATCCCGAGAACCCATTTCCAGAGATCCATACCAGCTAGCTTGGACCCCCCTTGTGGTTCTACTTACCCCAGGTACTGCTTTGGTGCATTGAGAGCAGGCATAGGTTAGCGTGCAGCATCCTTGAGGGACATGGAGATGGGTGGTAAACTCCTCATAACTTCCTATGTACGCAACCACCTAAAGCCACACAGATTTTTTGCTCATTTATTGTGAACTCATTATGGCCTGGACTCACAAATATTACTTGTTCAAGCTACGCAGACATCTCCATACATTGACAGTCAGACCTTTGCGGTCATTAATGGGACGCTATTGATAAATTTTGGTCAGTTAAAAAAGCTCTTTATACCGTAAGGTTTTGTGTCTGTTTCACTAGTCCCTGGTTGCATTTTTTGTTTTTATTTGTTTCTCATGATCCTGATATTGTCAGTATACCCTCTAGTTAGAGCCCTACCAATGCTGTTACTTCAGACTGCTGCAGACATTTTTCTTATATGCAAATATTTGGCGGTTACTGTATTGCATGTTGCTTGTTTAATATATAACTACAGGATAGAAAGAGAAGGGGAACAAAAAGCAAACATATGGTTTGCTGCATAGCTTATAGTTCAATTATCTATACCTTGATGTTCATAACTTTTATAACGATTTTGTGCCCACCAGTTTGAGCCCTTTCATAGTATTTAGAGTAACAGGTAGGAGATAACTATCTCATCATGTCACCCTGGTTATAGTAACAGGAGGTGAGTGTGTATTTAATGCGCTCTCTGCAGGTCAAGTATAGCAATATACTCATGCTGGGATAGCCCTTATATAGGTATTTGCATGGCATCTGATGGATTGGGATTTGGAGGGAAAAATAGAGTAGTGCATTGGAGATATTTGGTATTTGGTATGAATATAACTAGATGCAGGATGTAACCCCCTTCTACATATGTTTGCAGGTCAAATATATTTACTCTCCTTTCCCTTGGAACAACAATTGTGCCAATGCTTTTTCTTACACCAGCGTCTAATTAGCCTGGTCTGGGTCTCTCTGTCTGCGGCCGAGATAGCGAGGTCCTATATATGTCTAGAAGCTAGCAGATGTATCATACCTATATTTATATGTATTTGATAGTTGTCTCCATAATTGTACTTATCATAAAGCCTCAACTCAGTTTAATAACAAGGTAAGCATATAAGGTAAAGCATCTCTTCCCTATGTCCCCGCCAGTCACTCCTGTCAACGAATAGTGAATTACTTTAATGACCAAAGTATTCTCCTTAAAATCCCGTAGTTCACAGTGAATGGGTGTAGGCCCCTAATGGTCTTTAAATTATCACTTCATAACCGTAATCCGGTATACTTTGACACATTTTTTAAACTTATCTCCATACGTAGCTCACTCATGTCCCTATATTCTGGACTCCTAGGGTATATACTCTCCATTGATAAGCACTCCCATTTTTCCCCTATCTGACACACCTATAGTGTAATAAAACTAAAATCTGAGGTTTTCAGGATGAGGTCCATGAGAGGCCTCTTACCTTTGGGATAACCTTCTGCTATAGCTGTTTAATATTTTTTGTTATGAGGTCCAAGAGTGGCCTCTTAGATAAATAAGAAGGTTCAAAACTTTTATTGGCATTTTCTTGAACGGTTGTTTTACCTAGTTTTGTATTTTTTTGCAGCAGGTGTATATGTTTTTCGCTTTGCTTAGTATAACTGAGATCACGTGTAATGTCTATCAATCTCTAACCTTTGCATTGTAACCTGTCATAAGCAAATTTAGATTTCTATTGTATACTGCTGCAATTGTGTGTTTATATGCCAAATCTTTCCCTCAATAAAAATTATAAAAAAAAAAAAAAAAAATATGATGAAAAAAAATGGAAAAAAACACACTTTTTCTATTTTTGACCCCCAAAATCTGTTGCACATCTACAACCACCAAAAAAACAACCATACTAAATAGTTTCTACATTTTGTCCTGAGTTTAGAAATACCCAATGTTTACATGTTCTTTGCTTTTTTTGCAAGTTATTGAGCAATAAATTCAAGTAGCACTTTGCTATTTCCAAACAATTTTTTTTTTAAACATTAGCGATAGTTACGTTGTAACACTGATATCTGTCAGGAATTGCTGAATATCACTTTACATGTATATATTTTTTTTTAGTAGACAACCAAAAGTATTGGCAGCAATATATCTAACCTTCCCCCGTAGTGATCAGTCTTTTGCAATCCAATTATCACAACATATGCCGTATCAGAATGATATATATTATAGATATGATATAAAAGTCCCTTCAATCATCATGAGTACACTTAGCATTCTTATCTTTATAAAACATTTGTTTTTCAGATCTCGGGTCAGTAACGGTCAAATTATATTACACACTTAGCACTCGTTCCGCTTGTGTCAATGGTGTGACAGACCGGCTCCGGTCCATAGAGGGAGTATATTTTGCGGTGTGATTATAACAGTAGTGTTATCTTATAACAGTATGAAATAACGCTTGATTACTCACCGCCCCTCTCCTCCTCCTCAGAGACACTGGCCCGAGTCCTATCCTCTGTGTACTTGTCGGGGCTTTATCCACGCCTCCACGTTGCAGAGCTCAACCCGGACTAAAGGTACAACAGTAATCCAAAAAAGAACTCACCCGGGGAACTCTGTTAAAATTCAATTCTTTATTTCATATACATAGCGTAAAAACTTTTCTTGTGCAGCAACACAGGTAAAAGAGGATCCTCTGTGCATCCATGTATTCAGACGCACATGTTGATCCACTGAGGTAGCGTCAATGGATCAGCTGGCGCATTTCGGCCAATAGCCGTAGTCAAAGCCTCACACACCTCCATGTTTAAAAGGCAATTCGTAACTTATCATTGGTTACTAGAAACATGACGCTACCACTTGCAATTGGTTGCATTTACCCAATCATTCTAGCTATGCTCTATTCTACTTCATGATACCTTCTTTTTGCTGCACGCATTGTTAACTTAGCATAAATGTTATCATGATTTTGACATAACTTTCTCACATTTTGTGTTACCCACTATTTACTTATTCTCAGTATATTTATTAAATTTATTCAGTAACCTAATTCTTGCTCTTCGTTAGCTAATTAGTAAGTAAATACCTAAATGAATAAAATACAATTTATTTATAGCGGAACAGGATCGTGACCTTTATTTTGCAAATATATCTCTTTGGTTGAAATTATCTTATTTTATTTTTGTGCATTCTATTAGGGGATTTATGTTTATTTTCTCTTGCACCATATCCTTTTTATTTATCATTAGTTAAGTTTTTGTTTTTCAAAAATTCCCCAATATGTAGCATGGTTAGTCTTGGTGATCTAAACTTCAATTTAAACTTATTAAACTTGTAAAATATTATTAACTGTTTTTTAACTCTTTTATTTCATGCTATTCACATATTGATATCATTCACTTTTATTTTCAGATATGTAGCATGGTTAGTCATAACAATAAAAAAACTTTGATTTTAGGCAACGCTATATTTTAATTTCTATAATTTAATTTCTCATCTAATGTTTTATAGCTTTTCTTTTTCGCACATATTTATTCCCAAAAGTTTATAACATCTGATTCAAGGTTTAAGCCCTTAGGTAATTGTGTCTGTAATTTTATCATCCAAAATATTTCTCGTTTGGATAATAAATAATTTATATCACCTCCCCGTTTGGGGACCCTTACTTTTTCTATAATCGTCCATCTCAATGAGTTTGGACTTTTTGCATGTTTCCCTGAAAAATGTTCAATTAACGGTGTTGTCATGGTGCCAGTTTTTATATTTGAGATATGTTCACGTATGCAACTCCTCACCTCTCGTGTCGTTAACCCTGTATATTGCACATTACAGATCTGACATGTTAATAGGTATATGCAATTTGTTGCCCTGCAATTTAGACATTCGCGCTGGCTAAAGATTCTTCCAGTGGCTTCACTTTTAAAATAGTTGCCAGGGGTTAAGTGTTCGCATGCTGCACACGTATGATTACTGCATGGGAACACACCCACACAGCTTAGCCAAGAACTTGTGAATGCTCTATTTTCTGGAAGTTTTGTGGGTGCTACAATGTTGCCTACTGTTTTTGCTCTTCTGTATGAGAAGTTACACCCTTTCTTTGCAATGTTTGCTAGGCGATCATCAGCACTCAGTATAGGGAGGTTCTTTCTTATGTCACAGACTCTGTGATACTGATCACTGTAATCTGTTACAAAAAATATGCTTCTGTCAGAATAGTTCTTCTTCTCTCTTTTAGGGGGGTCTTGAAGTAAACCATTAGGAATGCAGATAAAGGAGAGTCTATTGTTGTCATGGATAGGGAATGGTTTATAAATGAAGCATTCAGACAATTAAATGACACTTCCCAGTATACTAAACTCCCTAATAATCCAACAAATAGGTTTTCTAGAGAACTAAGACATTTAATTGATGATGGTAGAGAACTAGGCCTGTTTAATCAGGAAACAGCACAATATTTAATGGTGGAACACCCTATTGTCCCCATCTTTAATCACCTGCCTAAGGTGCACAAATCCCTTGTGGAAGTAACGGGAAGACCAATAGTGAGTGGAATAGGGTCCATAACAGAAAGACTATCGCAATGGCTAGACTCAATCTTACAGCCAATGGTATTTACCTTGTATAGTTACTTGAGAGACACAAAGGATCTTCTAAACCAGCTGAAAAATTTTGATTGGAAAGAGCAGTTTGGGTGGCTTACAATAGATGTAAAAGCACTTTATACATCTATACAACATGATAGGGGTCTAGAAGCCATTGAGTTCTTCCTCAAGAGATCAGGTGATTACAACACCTGTATAATATTTATATTGGATACAACCAGGTTTCTTTTGACACATAATTATTTTCTGTTTGAAGGCGCCTACTACCTCCAAAGATGTGGAACAGCTATGGGGGCCAAGTTTGCCCCATCCTATGCCAACCTACTTATGGATTGGTGGGAGCTGTTCCACATCTTTGGAGATAGTGGGTGCCAACAGGGTCAAATAACATTTTACAGAAGATTTATAGAAGACTTGATCATAATTTGGGATGGAAACAAAAATTCCGCAGAGACATTTGTCAATAAATTAAACAGGAATAGTGTAGGTATTGGTTTTACACATCATTATGAGAGAAAGAGTATAGAGTACCTAGACATTAAAATTACAGGGTCAGAGGAGGAAGGTATTACAAGTACTATTTTCAGAAAACCAATTTCTGGGAATACAGTACTCCATGCAAAAAGCTGTCACCCTAAAGGTATATTCAAGGCAATAACAAAGGGTCAGTTTCTAAGGCTAAGACAAAATTGTACAAAGAAAGATGAATACAATAAACAAGCCAGGGAACTAGAGGACAGATTAAAAGGAAGAGGTTATGACAAAACTATGGTGACAAATATAAATAAAATGGTAGGGGAGTTTGAGAGGGAAAGTTTACTTCAAGACCCCCCTAAAAGAGAGAAGAAGAACTATTCTGACAGAAGCATATTTTTTGTAACAGATTACAGTGATCAGTATCACAGAGTCTGTGACATAATAAGAAAGAACCTCCCTATACTGAGTGCTGATGATCGCCTAGCAAACATTGCAAAGAAAGGGTGTAACTTCTCATACAGAAGAGCAAAAACAGTAGGCAACATTGTAGCACCCACAAAACTTCCAGAAAATAGAACATTCACAAGTTCTTGGCTAAGCTGTGTGGGTGTGTTCCCATGCAGTAATCATACGTGTGCAGCATGCGAACACTTAACCCCTGGCAACTATTTTAAAAGTGAAGCCACTGGAAGAATCTTTAGCCAGCGCGAATGTCTAAATTGCAGGGCAACAAATTGCATATACCTATTAACATGTCAGATCTGTAATGTGCAATATACAGGGTTAACGACACAAGAGGTGAGGAGTTGCATACGTGAACATATCTCAAATCTAAAAACTGGCACCATGACAACACCGTTAATTGAACATTTTTCAGGGAAACATGCAAAAAGTCCAAACTCATTGAGATGGACGATTATAGAAAAAGTAAATTATTTATTATCCAAATGAGAAATATTTTGGATGATAAAATTACAGACACGATTACCTAAGGGCTTAAACCTTGAATCAGATGTTAAACTTTTGGGAATAAATATGTGCGAAAAAGAAAAGCTATAAAACATTAGATGAGAAATTAAATTATAGAAATTAAAATATAGCGGTGCCTAAAATCAAAGTTTTTTATTGGTATGACTAACCATGCTACATATCTGAAAATAAAAGTGAATGATATCAATATGTGAATAGCATGAAATAAAAGAGTTAAAAAACAGTTAATAATATTTTACAAGTTTAATATTAAGTTTAAATTGAAGTTTAGATCACCAAGACTAACCATGCTACATATTGGGGGATTTTTGAAAAACAAAAACTTAACTAATGATAAATAAAAAGGATATGGTGCAAGAGAAAATAAACATAAATCCCCTAATAGAATGCACAAAAATATCTAATGTTTTATAGCTTTTCTTTTTCGCACATATTTATTCCCAAAAGTTTATAACATCTGATTCAAGGTTTAAACCCTTAGGTAATCGTGTCTGTAATTTTATCATCCAAAATATTTCTCGTTTGGATAATAAATAATTTATATCACCTCCCCGTTTGGGGACCCTTACTTTTTCTATAATCGTCCATCTTAATGAGTTTGGACTTTTTGCATGTTTCCCTGAAAAATGTTCAATTAACGGTGTTGTCATGGTGCCAGTTTTTATATTTGAGATATGTTCACGTATGCAACTCCTCACCTCTCGTGTCGTTAACCCTGTATATTGCACATTACAGATCTGACATGTTAATAGGTATATGCAATTTGTTGCCCTGCAATTTAGACATTCGCGCTGGCTAAAGATTCTTCCAGTGGCTTCACTTTTAAAATAGTTGCCAGGGGTTAAGTGTTCGCATGCTTTACACGTATGATTACTGCATGGGAACACACCCACACAGCTTAGCCAAGAACTTGTGAATGTTCTATTTTCTGGAAGTTTTGTGGGTGCTACAATGTTGCCTACTGTTTTTGCTCTTCTGTATGAGAAGTTACACCCTTTCTTTGCAATGTTTGCTAGGCGATCATCAGCACTCAGTATAGGGAGGTTCTTTCTTATTATGTCACAGACTCTGTGATACTGATCACTGTAATCTGTTACAAAAAATACTAGTACTAGCTTGTATAAAGCAGATTACAATAGTGCCTAGCTAAGTGATAGTACTTATCTGACCAATGCCAACAATCTATAATATAAATGGTGAAGCTAATGGAAATATCTGTGTACTACGAGATTACAGGACACAACGTTAAGTATAGAAGAATACAAGTGTTTATTAATAACATACAATATAAAATTGATAGTTTGGACGTCCAGTAGTATAGCTAAAATAGCAGTCAAATATTAATATATATCGCTTTAAAAAACAATGGCTACATAATATAAACCAAAGAAATTACTTAATAACTTGTACAAGTGGCTAAAAAGATATGTGAATATTCACTAAAAAAGGATAAATACTGTAATACAAAATGATTAAAAGTACCTGAAGAACCCTCTTATTCTACGTCTAGAGTGAGGATTTTACTTAATTGAGCCTTGACACAGTAATGGATCCATTCTCATTTGATGGGGCAATGCATAGCCCTAGCGGTTTTTAATAAAAAAATAAAAGTCCGGGGGCGGAGCCAGATGCAGTGAGAATGGCAGCATAAACCCAGAGCTCCATAATACCAGCTCAAAAGAAAATCCACTGATGGCTTAATATACTATAGCTCAACACACACAATCAGTGAATAACAGTTGCCAAAGTACTGGACTAAAGTATTGGACACCGGACCCATCACCCGATCACCTCCTACCTGAGTTTCAAAAGTTCAGTAGAGCCACCATCTTGACCCTGCAATCTACTTCGGTAGACAGGGTATACAAACGCAGCCTGAATGCTTAAAACCCGGTCAGAAGACAGACAGCTGCAGGAGGAGACGGCTACTATAGCGGTGAGCAAGCCACACCAGGTACTAGAAACTTGAAGAAATCAAAATAGGCTGTGAACGCTCATATTAAATTATAAAGGCTCCCCTGCACATACACCACAGTATCAAAGAAAAGGAGACAGAGACCAAACAGCCGGATAATAACTAAAAGTACCCTGAGGGCAGATAAAGGTCCCCCACTGTATAACAGCACAGCCACGGAACTCAGTATAATTGAAGAGATGGTGGCCAGGAAACAAATAAGGCCTGCCAAACTTACTAAACCATTGGCAGCAAAAGAACACTTGGCTAAAAACTTTTTTACTGGCAATCTGAGACTATCCACAGTTTCTGACCCAGAACAGGGAGCTTAATAATTCCAGCCCAATCTCACCTACGCAGGACCCTATGACACAAGTCCCAACATCTATACTTTCCTCCCTTGCCTCCAAACAGGACATAGCTGAAATCATTAGATCCTGTATTAAAGAGGAGATGGCGGAACTTAAGCAAGATATACACTCCTTGGGGTTCCGAGTGGAGGCATTAGAGGACACCTCAGGGCAAACTAACAAAGTCATCACATCCCAACAAGAACAAGCAGAACAGCAATCCTCTCTTTTAGACATGCTGCATGATAATATAGAGGATTTGGAGAACCGTGGCCGGAGGAAAAATCTGAGGATTAGGGGGATACCTGAGCCTGTCCTGCCTAAGGACTTAATGACCTACCTCCCAGCTTTATTTCAACATTTAACTGGGTCTCAGGCAGTGGACGGTATTCAGTGGGACAGAGCCCATCGAGCACTACGGCCCAAACTGCCGGACACGGCCCCTCTTGTCATCAAGTTTAAGCAGTTCAGAGAAAAAGAAGAACTTCTAAATGCCTCTAGGAAAAATCAACCAGGTACGCTTTAGAGGCATGGTCCTGCAGTTTTATGCTGACCTCTCACCACGAATACTTCAGAGAAGGAGGGAACTAAACTCCCTAACGACTTTACTGAGACAAAAAAGAATACTTTACAGATGGGGGTTCCCCTTCCACCTATACGTCTTGCATGGAAATCGGAAACTGATCTGCAAAACCACTGCTGATATCCCGACTTTCTGCAGAGCCCTTGACCTAGACCCTCCACAAAGCAATGGAAGAGAACTCCTAGAGGAACAACCAGTCCACAAACGAGCAAAGCAACAAAGAGAGGAATGGCAGCAAGTCCACACTTCCCACAAGACCAAATGCCGCAACCCAAGCTCGTCCACACCAAAGAAAAGCAGGCCGATAGCTATAGCAGAATCACACAAGCGACAGCAGACACCTGAGAAAACCTGAAGAACTTTCTTGGAAGTTCCTTCCTCAACAAACATAGTCCTAAATCCTGCTAATAACAATTTCCTTAATGCACTATAATTTGCCTCTGCAAGAGAGTGAAACTTCCTAGAGTCACCAGAACAAGAAGAGTGGTGAGATAACATCAGTGACTAGGTCACGAAACACTTCATAGATACATTGGTCCTTATCGCACTTCCCTATATTTTTCTCCTTCTCCCCCCCAAAACCCTCCTTTTTCCTACTTTTACCTACCCTTTCCCACTCCCCCCTTTGGCACACATATCATATTGAATGCCAAGTTGAGTAATGGTATTATATGAGAACTTCTTTTTCTTTTTTATTTATTCGTTATTTTATATGCTACAGTTGCTTAATATAGCAGACAATGTAAGCTCATATACAGAGCTGGTTACCATCTCCAAAATATTTAAACTTGACTTAAAGTGAATGTTTAAATCCAACCCCTTAGGTTGCTCATTCAGGAGAATGTTATATGTTCGTTATTCATTGTTTACTCGGTTATTATTATATACATGGCACACAGGTCTTGAGGTACACATACTACATCACAACACAATTCAGGTAACTATACAGCTAGACTTGATCTGGCCTCAATATCATGATAGATGCCTAAACATAAAACATAAAATAAATTATGGCAACTAATAATAAAGCTATCACACTGATAAGCCAAAACACCAAGGGATTAAACTCACCACATAAATGATCCATGGCACTCCGGGACCTCCACAGGAAAAAAGGTGATATCCTCTTTCTACAGGAGACCCACTTCTTAAAATCTAAAGAGCCGAAATATTTAGGATATCACATAGCTCTTTTGACCACAAAAGGAACAGGGTAAGCATTCTCATAGGTAGGCACATACCTTTTACTCATATAAAAACATATACAGATACTGAAGGTAGATTTTTATGTGTATTTGGCCTATTATATGGCACTCCAGTGACAATGGTCAATTTATATGCTCCAAACACAAAACAACTCCCCTTTCTTTAAGAAATATTTCACCCAAATCTTAGACTACACTAAAGGAGCACTTTATATAGGAGGAGATTTTATTATACCCATTCAAGCGAATATGGACACAACAAACTCAAACCCGTCTATATCTAGGAGCACAACAAAACAACTGTGGAAAATATTACGGGATCAGACTCTGTTTGACATCTGGAGATTTAAGCACCCCATGCAAAGAGACTATACTTTTTTTTCGTCTCCTATAGCAGGATTGACTACCTATTAACTAATCAAAAGGGCCTTGCTAACGTTTTATCTTCTAAGATGTCACACATGGTTTGGTCCGATCACTCTGCCGTTCTTACGCAGCTTGACTGGCTATCAGCACCCAAAGGTGTTTTCTTGTGGAAATTGGAGGATGGTTTACTCAATGCCCCCGAGTTTAAAGCTAAGTTAGAAAAGCTTCTCCCAGAATATTTCCAATTTAACTCTCTTCCAGAAACAGACCCCTTTGTAGTATGGGAGGCGCATAAATGTTATATCAGAGGCGAGTTCATTAAAAGGCAGGCATATGTTAAAAAGAAATCACGTTTACAATATCAATAATCAACAGATCTATTAGCCAAATTAGAGTACGCATACAAGCAAAACCCTTTAGACCTACAAACCTCCGCTGAACTAGAAAAAGCCAGGAAAATGGTCCAAGAGCAGTTACTAAAAGAAGCCAACATGTTAGCCCTCAAAACTAAACAAACATTTTATTTTGAGAATAATAGAGCAGGGAAATTATTAGCACGTGCCCTCAAACTCAAAAAGTAAAGAACCCAAAAGACTTAAGTGACGACATCAAAAATTATTTGTCATCAGCTCCTCTTCCTCGGTTAACTAAAGAACAGGTGGGGGAACTAGAAGCCCCTATCACTGCAACAGAAATCCTTATGGCCCTTAAGCAATTGCCCAATGGTAAGAGCCTTGGCCCTGACGGATTCTCAGTTCAATATTATAAAAAATTTGCCCCAATCCTACTTCCACATCTATGCGCAATTTTCAACAAGACTGACCGTCAACATCCCTTCGCCTCTTCCATGTTGGAAGCTCATATCTCGGTCATCCCAAATCCCGGAAAACAACCAGATACCCCTGCCAAGTTACGCCCAATATCATTATTGAACGTAGACATCAAACTATCCGCTAAAATCATAGCTGTCAGACTCAATACATTTATACCTCAACTCATACATCCACAGCTGTCAGACTCAATACATTTATACCTCAACTCATACATCCAAATCAAGTAGGATTTGTACCCCTCTGGCAAATACATTCATCTGGGCACATAAATGGAGTAGAATAGCTCAATCCACGCTATATAGGAATCGAAATAGAGGCGGACTTGGAGTTCCTAACCTTGACTTTTATAAACAAGCGGCACAATTAATTAGAATTGTGGACTGGTGTAAAAATGCACATAACAAAGAATGGGTGAAATTAGAACACGACTTGGCTGATACAAAAAGCTTGAGGGCTGTTTGCTGGACACGTAAACAATATAGGACTACCCTTACATACACTCCTACTCTAATCAAAAACACTTTAGCGACATGGGACACTCTAACAGGGGATCAACACGGTATCTCTACAATTCCTTCACTACTCACCCCCCTGTTACATAATGGGGAGTTTCCCTCCCACCAACACATTTGGACAGACAACCCGTATAGTATTACTACAGGCTTACCATGTCATTCTGTACTGGAGCAAGGGGCACTCCTAACAAAGGCATCATTATTGGATAAACATATCCCATACTTTCATAGATGGTTCGATTACCTCCAAATGTCTCACTTCATAATGCAGAATAAAGACAAACAACACCTAGTTCGAGGTCTAAAACCATTTGAGCTTTTATGTTGGTCTACTCATCCTATGAGGGGTTCACTTTCAGCAATATATAAAACTTTAATAGACACTCATTCTAGAACACTCCCCACATACACTAAGGTTTGGGAAACAGAATTAGGTTGTGATGTTACACCTGAGACCTGGAGCGCGATCTTTCAGCAAATGAGCAAATCGCCATCATCAATGAGTATAACAGAGACCAACATGAAATTACTGGGGCGATGGTATCTTCACCCCAGCAGATTGGCAAAAATTTACAAACAATCAGACCCATCGTGTTGGAGGGCTTGCAAACAGATTGGCACGCTATACCACATATGACGGGATTGTCCCATACTACAACCCTTTTGGCAAAAGGTACACATAGAAATTCAAACTGTCCTCTCACACAATATCCCATATAACCCTTTAACCTTACTGTTTAACAAGCCACCCAGGATTAAGTGTAAGTACAAGCTAACACTTCTGTATATCATGCTCAGTAGTGCAAAACAACTTATTCCAAGGCTATGGAAACAATCGATCCCCACAATAGAAAACTGGAGACAGAATGTTACTTTTCTCCTGTTTTTGGAGAAATATCGTTACAAAAAAACGATAGACTAGATTTCTATTGCGCTATGATGCTTTATTGGGAGTCATACATTCATGCAACAAATAATCTTACTCATCAAACACAAACCTCACTGCACAATGTACCTTGTTAGACCTCAAGACCTTTAGATATGTATTAACTGTACTAGTTTATTGTGACAAGCCGCTAATTTGCAGTTCAGATCGAAATTACTGTTAATTTAGATACAATTTGTAACTATGATACACACCGAAGTTATGTTGTTATATTTTGTTTTCTTGTTATTGTTTCTACGGTTTTGAAAGAGCAAAACAAAAAGAAAAACCCACAAGCATTTTGGACTTTATAGCATCTAAGAGACAATGGGTCAACTGCTACTTAGATTAATGTCCATCCTAAAATTTCTCTGGATCCTTATTGTCTTTAAAATGTATACAATGTATTGTATAATTTTTTCTTATTTCATATCAATAAAGCTTGTTGGGAAAAAAAAAAAAGTAAGAGTCCGTTGGGGCTCAGGTTAACTTTCTCCTCTCTGTATTTTCTTTATCGTAAATGTGCTACCGTGTTAATCCTCAGTCCTCCATGTTCACTCCCGGGTTGGTTGGTATGCTGCTGACGTCTGCTCCTGACGTCACTGAACCTCCGTTGTTCCGTACAGCATAAAAAAGTGATCTTGCTGTATTGTGTATTGGCACCGTAGTGTATAGTCCTTTATAGATGATAAGGATATACAATAATGATCCGTATAAATGCAGTAATCCTTGTTCCTGAGTGTCTGCACTGTGATGTGCAAAGAAGGCGGTGTGTCCGGTTTTCTCAGACAGAGCCACAAAGAGGCTTGTGGTTTCAAATAGTTCACAGGTTGATATGCAGTAACTCGTTCGCTGTTTGCATGGATAAAATTGTTGGAGTCAACTTCTTTGAAGATGGTTTTTGTCTTAAAACTATTTGCTTCAACTTCTATGTCTAGGTCAAGGAATGATATCCGTGTTTTACTAATTTCATATGTAAATTTCAGTCCCTTGTCATTCTGGTTCATGTGCATAAAAAATTCAAGTAGGTTTTCATTGCTACCTTTCCAGATAATTAGTATATTGTCTATGTACCTTCTATAGGTCACCAGATCTTGCACCAAGCTACACGACCTCAGGAAATCTGCCTCCCAGTTCCCCATAAACAGGTTGGCGTAGCTTGGTGCAAATCTGGTGCCCATTGCTGTCCCTTTTGTTTGAACATAAATTTTTCCATTAAAAGAGAAGGTGTTGTTTACTTGAGAATAAAGCTAATGCTGTATAGAATAAACTCTTTATGTTCGGTACTAATATCCTTATCTTGTCTTAAAAATTTGGAAACGGCCTAGAGTATGTTCAATGTTTGTGTATAGTGAAGTGACATCACAGGTGGCCAATGTCATGTCACCTTCTATTTGTAAATTTTTTTAAATCTATAATACCTGTGTGGAATCTCTGAGGAAGGAGGGGAGTGTTCTCACATATTTTTGTAAATATTTATCTATATATTGTGATAGATTTGCTGTGACCGAGTTGATCCCTGAGATAATGGGTCTCCCCGGTGGGTTACTAAGGTTTTTATGAATCTTGGGGAGGAAATAAATTATGGGTATCCTAGGAAATACGGGGTTCAGATAGTCAAACTCTTTTGTGTTAAGGATACCCAATCCGTGTGCTTTTTCTAGGAGGTTGCGTAGCAAGATGGTGTCAGCCGTGGTAGGGTCCCTTTTCAATTCCTTATATGTGGTATGGTCACTGAGTAGTCTACCTGCTTCAGCAAAATAATAGGTCCTGTCCATAACGACTACTCCTCCTCCCTTATCCGCTGGTTTTATGATGATATTTGGATTATCTTTGAATTGTTTAAGAGCTTCATTCTCTGATTTACTGAGATTTTTTGGGATTGATTTTCTATGTTCTAAAGTCTCTCAGTACTGATTTTTCAAAGCTCTCAATATTCTTACCCTTATCATTGGTTGTATAGAACTTGTATTTGTTCCTTAGGTCTGTGTGGATGAATTTGTCATTGGGTTATTGATTCCTATCCCAGTCAATGGGATTCTTTAAAAAATACATTTTTAGTGTTTTTATATTGTATGTTATTAATAAACACTTGTATTCTTCTATACTTCACGTTGTGTTCTGTAATCTCGTAGTACACAGATATTTCCATTAGCCTCACCATTTATATTATAGATTGTTGGCATTGGTCAGATAAGTAATATCACTTAGCTAGGCACTATTGTAATCTGCTTTATACGAGCTAGTCCTTAGTGCTTCCTACCTATAGTTGCTTATTTTTTGTTTTATTTCTTAAAAAGATTGTTGCCACACATATATAATTATAAACTCATATTCTGTTATATAATCATCTATGACATATGTCTTATTTATAGACTTACCCTAGCTCCCCAGCGCCAGTATTTTTCCCTCTTGTCCACTCTTTTGGATTACCCTTTGCTTGCCTTATAGCCAACTTGACCTCCGCTCTGCCTGCACTCAGTTTCCTTTCTCCAAGTATGAAGAATGAACTTGTGTTTCGGGATTCTTCTGGATTCCTCTGTTTTCCTGCATCTACTGTAAGTGACCAGTTCTGTATATTCTGCACTATACTGTCTCATTATTTTCTGAGTGGGTCACGTCCTGGGTATTTCTCAGTGTGCTAGTGTGTGTAATACATTCACTCTAGTAATTGGGTCAAGTCCTGGACTGATCTTATATGACTGACAGTAACTGCTCACTCATACTTTATACTTACTGATAAATGTATTTCCTTTGGGCTGATGATAGTCCATAGCCCCCACCCTATGTATATGACAGTTCTCATTTGCACTTCCGTAACCCTACTTTCTGTCTTTCCTACCTTTTTTTTCTGTCTCTCTCCTCTGCTCTGCTATATGTAAACTGGAGAGGAAAAGGATATGGGAGGGGCTAAAGCTCTTTGAGGGTTCTTGACCTCCTCCTGATAGGCTGGAATATATCCCACATGTTATAAAAAGGACTCTTATCATCCCAAAGGAAATACATTTATCAGTAAGTATAAATTCTGTTTTCTCATCACAAAATATGTTGCAATAAGTCGTTTTCAGCATATGTGTAGTCTGTTTTCTTATCCAGAATTTCATCTTCTTGTACAACGTAGGCTTTTACATTCAGGCTTTATGTTATGTATAAAACTGCTCAGATCTGCTAAGTTGTTTTCTTGTTGTAAATAAAAGTTGATCCTTGCTCAAAGTGACTCATGCCATAAACATCATAGCATTTTTTTGCATGTATGGTTTGCACTGATTTTGACATCCAGAGGGATAATGTAGCTTAAAGAGCATACGATTTTAAATAACTTTCCAATTTACTTCTATTATCTAATTTGCGTCATTATCTTGATATTATTTGTTGAAAAGCATATCTAAATAGACTCAGTTGCTGCTGTTTGGTGGCTGCACATAGATACCTTGTGTGATTGGCTCACCCATGTGCATTGTTATTTCTTCAACAAAGGATATCTAGAGAATGATGCAAATTAGATAATAGAAGAAAATTAGGATGTTTTTTTAAATTTGTATTCTCTATCTGAATCATGAAAGAAATATTTTGGGTTTCATGTCCCTTTGAGGGACATTACGGACCAAATTGAAATGCACATAGATAAATTACATCTTTGAATAGAAAAATATTTGCAATATACAGTGCATATATTGGCAAAAATACTACCAGTACATTTTATCAGTGTTTTAGTATTAACATTTTTCTCTGCACGTACATGTGAGGCATAGCTAGATATTCTCAGTGCACCAGCATTTTAAATACGGTAGCGCTCCGAGAGCCAATGGGGCTTGTATCATGTAAGCAACACATTGAGTCATTACTAGATGGTACAAGCACTTTAGGCTCTCTAAACAAGTGATGTATTTAAAATGTTGGTGCACAGTGCTTACTTAAATACACTTATGAAACAGTTATAGCTTTTATTAGAAGCATTTTTGCTAATACATGTAGATTACAAAAAATACTTCTATTAAAAACTGCAATTCATCCTTTTGGCTTCCAATTTTGGCTGGAATGCCTGCATTTATCATTGCACAATCCTCTGCGAATGCAATGTCGCCCCCTGCAAGCACACGGCTGTCAATCTCGCCGGTCGTAGAAATCCTGTGAGATTGAGAAACTCTACTTTAGCAGGTTAACAAACAGTGGTCTGATGACCACTGCTTCTTGACTCTCTGCTGCAGATTTGCTTTTGCAGCTTCTTAAATGCAAAAGCATTCTTGCAAAACTGCTGCCATATAGTGCTCAGGTCACAAGCACAATACCTGCCTAGGTATTATCTTAAAAGAAGTTGGATAGAGGGGTTGGTATTCAAACCACTTAGCCCCCTCAAGCCCTAAAAACCTCCAAAACTGTTTGAAAGTTAATCACTTGCTCCCTCAAATGGTTTGTGTCTTGTGGGTAAAAGTTTAAACACTTTTAAAAAAAAAAAAAAAAACTTTTTAAATCACTAAACATATAAGGCCATCAAAAGAAGGCCTAGAGACATCCAAGACCCCTTGTTTCAAAGCCTATAGGCCCCTCTTAAAAATAATGCCCCTATATGCACGTTTTAATGGCCAGGTGGTCACTGTGGTAATAGTGATCACCGGAGGTAAATAAATGTCCATTTATTTGCATAGCGAATCATGGGAGGTCCTATGTGCTGATCAAAGTTACATAACTGTACTGAAAGGACCTTATTTATATGAGGATAACCAGTTCTTTTTACTATAGAGATTAGGGGAAAACACACACATTAATGTTTTTAACCTTTTTTATTAAAATTTTAATTAAATATGTTGGAGGTTTCATACACATCATGACGTATACAGAAAATAAAGAGGCATATATGTTGCTGCCACCAATCACCAGCTAGCTCCAATTGGTGTCATGAAATGCATGAGACTACCTAGGTATGGTCTTTGACAAAGAGTACCAGGAGAATGGAGCAAATTTGATGTTAGAAGTAAATTGGAAAGTTGTTTAAAATTGCATGCTCTATTTGAATAATGAAAGTTTTATTTTGATGTTACTGCCCATTTACCAAGCTACTAAGCAACACATAATTATTTTCCCATGAACTATGTGCAAGACACACATATTTATACATTCATGCTACTTCTGTATCAGCACTGGATGGTACGCATGGCATGTTACATACTGTATCAGATGGTAAAAATCATGATCTGCAGTTTTGGTAATGATAAAAGAAATTCGGTGATCACACAGTGTAATCAACTCTATAGTTGTTGAAAAGACCTGAAAGGACCTTTGAGGGCCAAAAATCCTTACATTAAACCATTCACCATACCTGCGAACATTTGTGGCTTAGTATCAGTGTCTCATAAATTTGAAGGGGCTGGTCGCCTGGAGGAAGGAGTCACTTTAAAAGGGGGTAGGATAGTGGTTGGTTAGTGGGTCGGATTGTGGGAGTGTCTGGGCAGTTTGTGGACCTGTTTTCTCTATGGTGGGGCTAAGGGAAATTCTGCAAATAGAGAGAATGTTCCTTTAGTAGATTGTGATACCTTTTAATGGACCAAAAAAATCAAGGTCCTGAGGTCCTGTTAATATGTCTTCGTTTTGTTTCCATCTCTAGACATACTGCAATTTAGCCACAGCAATTACTTTGATATTTATATTTAGTAAGTTGCTTATATGTAATCCATTAAAATGCCTAGTTATTACTGAGTTTGTAGCGCCATTAAAAGGGACATGAAACAACTCAAACGGCTATATAATTGCCCCAACACACACATGTTTTCCTCTAATTTAACACTGAAAATTGTGTGTTTTCCAGTTCTGAGAATAAGAAGTGAACATTGCAGACTTCCAAAATCTAATATATCTGTAACTGGCCTCAGCAGGATTGATTAGATACAATTCTGGAAAACAATGTATATTTTGCACACAAAAAAAAATCTTTGTCTACTCCAGAATCCAGAGTAATACCTCCAAGTAAGTCAAGTGATGTTGGTAGTTTGGTCATTGAGAAACTGCAGCAAACACGGTGTTAATATGTTCAAATAATTTTCTGTTGCTATGTTAATTTTACACTTAAGTATTTTTCTAATGAGTTTAGATTGCTTTAGAACATTTCACTTGAACTTTAATAGTGATGCAGATACACTTACAAAACTGGTTTTCAAACCTGTCCTCAGGCCTCTCTACCAGTGCAGATTTTCAGGATATGTGAACTGAAGCAAAGGTGAAATAATCAACTGATCAGTAAACATGGTTATTAACCTGCTCTTACCCAAAGTAATCCTGAAAATCTGGTCTGTTAGGGAGGCCTAAGGACAGGTTTGAAAACCAGTGTCTTATAACATAAGGCTATTTTTACAATGCTTTGATCATCCTGCACATAGGGGCCAATTTATTAAGTGCCGCCCGGCATTGCCAAATGCTGACAGCATACACTGTCGGCATTTAACATTGCACAAGCATTTCTGGTGAAATACTTGTGCAATGCCGCCCCCTGCACATTTACGGCCAATTGGCTGCTAGCAGGGTGTCAATCATCCCGATCGTATCGTAGGTGGTGGACAAGTTAAGGAGCAGCCATCTTACGAACGCTGCATCTTAACTTAAGTTTCAACTGTTTTACATTAATAATTAAACCAAAAAGAGAAAAAGGGATGGGGCTTATAGCACTCCTTCCTAAAACTAAAGTGAATAAGTTAAAACATTAACTTTGTTAGTAAATAAGAAAATAGGGAACCAACCCTGTACACACACGCCACCACCAAATAGAAAAGTAAAAAGCTGTGTTACACCCCCTTGTTTGCTGGTGATAGCTGGATACATCGGCTTCAGGTGCCAGGGGTAAAGGGCACAGATATTAAACTTATACGCGTTTCGGCCTTTCTGCCGGCCTTTCTCAATGTTGTAACTGACAAACGGAAGCCTCGGTAAACGGTCCCTTTTAAGAGCCATAATGTAAGTTGGTTGATCAATCACAATATGTGTTGTCAAAACGCCCTCACATAAGCCAATCAGCATTATTGTGTATGTCATATGTAGGTGTGTGACTAGTCGCTTGAACTCATTGCTCTATCAGGTTCATGACTCACTAAGATGGGAAGTGGCTTACAGATGCTGATGAGAGTGTATATGGAAGTGGCTTATATACCTAACGTATCTCATAGGTACTATTACAGTCTGATTCTGGCAAGTCTGATTACATACAATCTATTTTCAGTTTTGTTGGTACTGCATGTCACGTTCACCTTAGATCCTGTGAATACTCACATATGCTCTATTTTTATTCCAACATCAACACGGATCCTGTGTTTATCAACAAAGTGTTTTATTTTGGCAATAATTATAAATGTCATCACTCCTGTGTTTTAATTTATTTCCAATATTGCACTCATGTTATTTTACAGATAATTATACAATCACTACTTAACTTATTTTTGAAGATGTATTCAATCTTATTTAGAGATTAACTTTAATGTACTTTAAAATGTAACATCTGTTTTTTTTCCCTGTTTTATATGTCAGGTGACAAAGAAAAATATTACATTTTATACAAAAAAACATCAAATATATTGATAAGTGTTTAATTAAAAAATAAAATGAAATGGGAAAAGTTAAGTATTTGTAAAATCTCAGATTTCTTGAGAATTTAATTATTTTTCAACTTATGTCACTAATCAAAAAGTCTAAAAGGTGTTCATGCCAATTAAACTTCCATATCTCAACTAACTATGTAGCTAAATTTGGGATAATAAATAAATTAACTTACCTTCAATCTTCCCCCGGGAGATGTATTTTCTGCCTTTGTTGGACCTGTAGCTTAGAGCTGCTTGGTCACTGTCCTTTTTCTGTTTGCAGCTGGTGAGTAATGGACTAATGTTCAACAACATCTACTTATACAGGCATGAGGCCTTTGTGATGTCATCTACTGTGACTCCTGTGTTGCATCATAACATGACCATTGCCTGCTGTGACTGGTAACCACTATGCAATATATTTACCTCCCAATGGCCAACATGGAATCCTAGTTTAACACTTTGACTGCTGAGGAGTTTCTAACCATTAAGCTAAACAAATAGATTTTTAACATCAGTTTACAACCATACAAATAATGTATTTTTCTTTGACAGACCACAGGCTCTCTAAAGATTTCTCTCATTAGCAGACAAGTCCAACAAAGACAAACTTTACTACCCAGTAAATGGTAATTATTAATGTAAACTAATAGGAAACTTAAACTATACTGGTACTGAGATTAAATTAATTAGGAAAAGGAACCTGTAAAAACAATAGGTCTGGTGCTACCCCTAATATTATAATTAAACCAAAAAGAGAAAAGGGATGGGGCTTATAGCACTCCTTTCTAAAACTAAAGTGAATAAGTTAAAACATTAACTTCATTAGTAAATAATAAAACAGGGAACCAACCCTGTACACACAACCAACCACTAAATAGAAAAGTAAAAAGCTGTGTAACACCCCCCCTCTGCTTCCTAACCAATAGCTGGATATGTCGGCTTCAGGTGCCACGGGTGAAGAGCATTTTGGCCTTTCTGACAGCCTGCTGTAACTGAGAAACTGAATCCTCTATAAATGGTCCCTTTTAAGAGCCCTAATTTAAGCTGGTCGGCCAAACACAATATCCAAAGTATTATATAATTATTTCTGTGTAGTCCTAAATAACCATCATTCCATGATGACTTGTTGCATGTAGTATATTATTTGTTGCCGTGGGT